>NW_027339431.1:4617501-4618674 GCF_000331145.2 Cicer arietinum | reverse complement strand
TTAGGTCAATTTCGTCCTCCCTAGACTTATTCTTATCCAACTAGAGTTTATGACCAATCTTGTTCATCCAATAGATATGTTTGTGTCATTGGATGAACATTTAGGTCATTTTTGTCCTCCCTTGGCTTAATCTTGTCCAAATAGGGTTTTTAACCAATCTTGTGCATCCGATAAGTTCATGTGTGTCATTGGATGAACATTTAAGTCATTTTCGTCCTCCCTAGGTTTCTTCTAGTCCAATTTGGGTTTTTAACCAATCTTGTGGAACCAATAGGTGTGTTTGTGTCATTGGATGAACATTTAGGTCATTTTCGTCCTCCCTAGACGTATTCTTATCCAACTAGGGTTTTTAACCAATCTTGTGCATACAATAGGTGTGTTTGTGTCATTGGAAGAAAATTTAGGTCATTTTCGTCCTCTCTTGACTTATTCTTGTCCAATTAGGATTTTTAACCAATCTTGTGCATGCAGTAGGTGTGTTTGTGTCATTGGATGAACATTTAATGTCATTTTCGTCCTCCCTAGGTTTATTCTTGTCCAACTTGGGTTTTTAACCAATCTTGTGAATCCAATAGGTGTGTTTGTGTCATTGGATCAACATTTAGGTTATTTTCGTCCTCCTTAGCTTTATTCTTATCCAACTACAGTTTTTAACCAATCTTGTGCATCCAATAGTTGTGTTTGTGTCATTGGATGAACATTTAGGTTATTTTCGTCCTCCTTAGACTTATTCTTGTCCAAATAGAGTTTTTAACCAATCTTGTGCTTCCAATAGGTGTGTTTGTGTCATTGGATGAACATTTACGTCATTTTCGTCCTCCCTAGACTTATTCTTATCCAACTAGGGTTTTTAACCAAACTTGTGCATACAATAGGTTTGTTTGTGTCATTGGATGAACATTTAGGTCATTTTCGTCTTTCCTTGGCTTATTCTTGTCCAATTAGGGTTTTTAACCAATCTTGTGCATCCATTAAGTTCATTTGTGTCATTGGATAAATATTTAGGTCATTTTCGTTCTCCCTAGGTTTATTCTAGTTCAATAAATGTTTTTAACCAATCTTGTGCATCCAATAGGTGTGTTTGTTTCATTGGATGAACATTTAGGTCATTTTCGTCCTTCCTAGACTTATTCTTGTCCAACTAGGGTTTTTAACCAATCTTGTGCATCCAAT
>NW_027339431.1:4615438-4617263 GCF_000331145.2 Cicer arietinum | reverse complement strand
TAGGCTTATTCTTGTCCAATTAGGGTTTTAAACCAATCTGGTGCATACAATAGGTGTGTTTGTGTAATTGGATGAACATTTAGGTCATTTTCGTCCTCCCTTCGCTTATTCTTGTCCAATTAGGGTTTTTAACCAATCTTGTGAATCCAATAGGTGTGTTTGTGTCATCGGATCAACATTTAGGTTACTTTCGTCCTCCCTAGACTTATTCTTGTCCAACTAGAGTTTTTAACCAATCTTGTGTATCCAATAGGTGTGTTTGTGTCATTGGAAGAACATTTAGGTTATTTTCGTCCTCCCTAGGTTTATTCTAGTTCAATAAAGGTTTTTAACCAATTTGTGCATCCAATAGGTGTGTTTGTGTCATTGGATGAACATTTAGGTCATTTTCGTCCTCCCTAGGCTTATTCTTGTCCAATTAGGGTTTTTAACCAATCTTGTGCATCCAATAGGTATGTTTGTGTCATTGGATGAACATTTAGGTCATTTTCGTCCTCCCTAGACTTATTCTTATCCAACTAGGGTTTTTAACCAATCTTTTGCAAACAATCGGTGTGTTTGTGTCATTGGATGAACATTTAGGTCATTTTCGTCCTCCCTTGGTTTATTCTTGTCCAACTTGGGTTTTTAACCAATCTTGTGAATCCAATAAGTTCATTTGTGTCATTGGATGAACATTTAGGTCATTTTCGTCCTCCCTAGGTTTATTCTAGTCCAATTAGGGTTTTTAACCAATCTTGTGCATCCAATAGGTATGTTTGTGTCATTGGATGAACATTTAGGTCATTTTCGTCCTCCTTAGGTTTATTTTTGTCCAACTTGGGTTTTTAACCAATGTTATGCATCCAATAGGTGTGTTTGTCTCAATGGATGAACATTTAGGTTATTTTCGTCCTCCCTAGACTTATTCTTATCCAACTAGAGTTTTTAACCAATCTTGAGCATCCAGTAGGTGTGTTTGTGTCATTGGATGAACATTTAGGTCATTTTCGTCCTCCCTAGGTTTATTCTTGTCCAACTTGGGTTTTAAACCAATCTGGTGCATCCAATAAGTGTGTTTGTGTCACTGGATGAACATTTAGGTTATTTTCGTCCTCCCTAGACTTATTCTTATCCAACTAGAGTTTTTAACCAATGTTGTGCATCCAACACTAGTAGAAAATTGGGCTTTTAATACAGCAGATTTAAGTCGGTTACGTGCTAACAGACTTAACAAATGAGGCGGAGGTACATTTAAGTCGTTTGTCCGTATAAACGAGTTAACAAGATGAGGCGGTGGCAGATTTGTAAATATGTGAAAAACTATTAACACGGTGAGATTGACAACCGACTTAAGTGATAATGTAAAAATAAAAATAAAAAATTAATATATCCCATCATACTTCGTGGCTAAATCGGTTACTTATTAAACAAATTAATAAAATGAGGCGGTGGCAATTTTGTAAATATTTAGAACTTGTTTAATTAATGCGGTTCTATTAATAACCGACTTAAAGGCAAACGTAAACAATAACCTTTAACCACGTGAAACGTTTTATATTCCAATGTATTAACTATTCTATTATAAATCTTTTCTATTCTCTAACCACATTTCCGATCCACACCCATCGCTCAACTCAGTTTCATGTTTAATACATCGATTTCTAGCCAAACTTCAACTCAGTTATGTTTCATCGTCTTTACATCAAACTCAGTTTCATCGCCGTAGTCAAACTCAGTTTCATCGCAATCTTGTTCACAATCGTGTTTAATCGCATGGTCAGTTTCATCGCCACCATTTCAGGTATGGTCTTCAATGAATAATAAATTTATATGAGTAATTCAT
>NW_027339431.1:4614681-4614938 GCF_000331145.2 Cicer arietinum | reverse complement strand
GCATCCCATAAGTTCATTTGTGTAATTGGATGAACATTTAGGTCATTCTCGTCCTCCCTAGGCGTATTCTTGTCAAATTGGGGTTTTTGACCAATCTTGTGCATCCAATAAGTTGATTTGTGTAATTGGATGAACATTTAGGTCATTTTCGTCCTCCCTAGGGTTATTCTTATCCAATTAGGGTTTTTAACCAATCTTGTGCATCCCATAAGTTCATTTGTGTCATTGGATGAACATTTAGGTCATTTTCGTCCTCC
>NW_027339431.1:4591796-4594892 GCF_000331145.2 Cicer arietinum | reverse complement strand
TCCTCCCTAGGTTTATTATAGTCCAATTACGGTTTTTAACCAATCTTGTGCATCCAATAGTTGTGTTTGTATCAGTGGATGATCATTTAGGTCATTTACGTTCTTTCTAGACTTAATCTTGTCCAACTAGGGTTTTTAACCAATCTTGTGCATCTAATAGGTGTATTTGTGTAATTGGATGAACATTTAGGTCATTTTCGTCCTCCCTGGGTTTATTATAGTCCAATTAGGGCTTTTAACCAATCTTTTGCATCCAATGGTTGTGTTTGTGTCATTGGACGAACATTTAGGTCATTTTCGTCCTCCCTAGGTTTATACTTGTCCATCTTGGGTTTTTAACTAATCTTGTGCTTCCAATTGGTGTGTTTGTGTCATTGGATGAACATTTAGGTCATTTTCGTCGTGCCTAGGTTTATTCTAGTCCAATAAGGGTTTTTAACCAATCTTGTGGATCCAATAAGTTCATTTAGGTCATTTTTGTCCTCCCTAGGTTTATTATAGTCCAATTACGGTTTTTAACCAATCTTGTGCATCTAATAGGTGTATTTGTGTAATTGGATGAACATTTAGGTCATTTTCGTCCTTTCTAGACTTATTCTTGTCCAACTAGGGTTTTTAACCAATCTTGTGCTTCTAATAGGTGTATTAGTGTAATTGGATGAACATTTAGGTCATTTTCGTCCTCCCTAGGTTTATTATAGTCCAATTAAGGCTTTTGACCAATCTTGTGCATCCACTAGGTGTGTTTGTGTCATTGGATGAACATTTAGGTCATTTTCGTCCTCCCTAGGCTTATTCTTGTCCAATTAGGGTTTTTAACCAATGTTGTGCATCCAATAGGTGTGTTTGTGTCATTGGATGAACATTTAGGTCATTTTCGTCCTCCCTAGGCTTATTCTTGTCCAATTAGGGTTTTTAACCAATGTTGTGCATCCAATAGGTGTGTTTGTGTCATTGGATGAACATTTAGGTCATTTTCGTCCTCCCTAGGCTTATTCTTGTCCAATTAGGGTTTTTAACCAATGTTGTGCATCCAATAGGTGTGTTTGTGTCATTGGATGAACATTTAGGTCATTTTCGTCCTCCCTAGGTTTATTCTTGTCCATCATGGGCTTTTAACAAATCTTCTTCTTCCAATTGGTGTGTTTGTGTCATTGGATGCACAAGATCGGTTAAAAACCCTCATTGGACAAATATTTATGTCATTTTCGTCATTCATTGGCTTATTCTTGTCCAATTAGGGTTTTTAACCAATGTTGTGCATCCAATAGGTGTGTTTGTGTCATTGGATGAACATTTAGGTCATTTTCGTCCTCACCAGATTTATTCTAGTCCAATTAGTGTTTTTAATCAATCTTGTGCATCCAATAGGTGTGTTTGTGTCATTGGATGAACATTTAGGTCATTTTCGTCCTCCATTGGCTTATTCTTGTATAATTAGGGTTTTTAACTAATGTTGTGCATCCAATTAGTTCATATGTGTCATTTAATGAACATTTATGTCATTTTCGTCCTCCATTGGCTTATTCTAGTCCAATTAGGGTTTTTAACCAATCTTGTTGATCCAATAAGTTCATTTGTGTCTTTGGATGAACATTTATGTCATTTTCATCCTCCCTAGGTTTATTATAGTCCAATTAGGGATTTTAAACAATCTTGTGCGTCCAATAGGTGTGTTTGTGTCATTGGATGAACATTGAGGTCATTTTCATGCTCCCAAGGTTTATTGTTGTCCAACTTGGGTTTTTAACCAATCTTGTGCATCCAATAGGTGTGTTTGTGTCATTGGATGAACATTTAGGTCATTTTCGTCCTCCCTAGACTTATTCTTATCCAACTACGGTTTTTAACCAATCTTGTGCATCCAATAGGTGTGTTTGTGTCATTGGACAAACATTTGGGTCATTTTCGTCATTCCTTGACTTATTCTTGACCAATTAGGATTTTTAACCAATCTTGAGCATCCAATAGGTGTGTTTGTGTCATTGGATGAACATTAAGGTCATTTTCGTCCTCCCTAGGTTTATTCTTGTACATTTAGGTTTTTATTAATCTTGTGCATCGAATAGGTGTGTTTGTGTCATTGGATGAACATTTAGGTCATTTTCGTCCTACCTAGACTTATTCTTGTCCAACAAGGGTTTTTAAACAATCTTGTGCATCCAATAAGTTCATTTAGGTCATTGGATGAACATTTAGGTTATTTGGTTAAAAACCATTGTTGGACAAGAATAAGTCTAGGTTGGACGAAAATGAGCTAAATGTTCATCCAATGACACAAACACACCTATTGGATGCACAAGATTGGTTAAAACCCTAATTGGATTAGTATAAACATAGGGAGGATGAAAATGACCTAAATGTTCATCCAATGAGACAAACACCCCTATTGGATGAACAAGCTTGGTTAAAAACCCTAGTTGGATAAGAATAAGTCTAGGAAGGACGAAAATGACCTAAATGTTCATCGAACGACACAAACACACCTATTGGATGCACAAGATTGGTTTAAACTCCTAATTTGACTAGAATAAACATAGGGAGGACGAAAATGACATAAATGTTCATCCAATGACACAAACACACCTATTGGATGCACAAGATTGGTTAAAAACCCTAATTGGACTAGAATAAACATAGGGAGAATGAAAAGGACCTAAATGTTCATCCAATGACACAACCACGCCTATTGGATGCACAAGATTGGTTAAAAACCCTATCGGCATAATTAGCATCACAGTAGGCTACAAAATCAAAATGAGAACTTTTGCTATACCAAAGGCCAAGATTAGTAGTACCAACAAGATAACAAAAAATTATTTTCACAACCGTTAAATGGGATTCTTTTGGTGAGGATTGAAATCTAGCATATAATTCATACTACAACAACAATATCAGGCTTACTTGTAGTTAAATAAAGTAAAGAACCAATGATTCCTCTGTATTCTTTTTCAGAAGTTGATTTTCCATTTGCATATTTGTCTAATGAAGAGGATGGGTGCATAGGAGTAGTCATGATTTCACAAACACACCTTGGATGCACAAGATTGGTTAAAAACCCTAATTGGAATAGAATAAACCTAGGGAGGATGAAAA
>NW_027339431.1:4573575-4591296 GCF_000331145.2 Cicer arietinum | reverse complement strand
CAATCTTGTGCATCCAATAGGTGTGTTTGTGTCATTGGATGAACATTTAGGTTATTTTGGTCCTCCCTAGACTTATTCTTATCCAACTACGGTTTTTAACCGATCTTGTGCATCCAATAGGTGTGTTTGTGTCATTGGATGAACATTAAGGTCATTTTCGTCCTCCCTAGGTTTATTCTTGTCCATCTTGGGTTTTTAACTAATCTTGTGCATCCAATAGGTGTGTTTGTGTCATTGGATGAACATTTAGGTCATTTTCATCCTACCTAGACTTATTCTTGTCCAACTAGGGTTTTTAAACAATCTTGTGCATCCAATAAGTTCATTTAGGTCATTGGATAACATTTAGGTTATTTTCGTCCTCCCTAAGTTTATTCTAGTCCAATTACGGTATTTAACCAATCATGTGCATCCAATAGTTGTGTTTGTATCAGTGGATGATCATTTAGGTCATTTACGTCCATTCTAGACTTATTCTTGTCCAACTAGGGTTTTTAACCAATCTTGTGCATCTAATAGGTGTATTTGTGTAATTGGATGAACATTTAGGTCATTTTCGTCCTCCCTAGGTTTATTATAGTCCAATTAGGGCTTTTAACCAATCTTGTGCATCCAATAGGTGTGTTTGTGTCATTGGATGAACATTTAGGTCATTTTCGTCCTCCCTAGGTTTATTCTTGTCCATCTTGGGTTTTTAACTAATCTTGTGCATCCAATAGGTGTCTTTATGTCGTTGGATGAACATTTAGGTAATTTTCGTCCTCCCTAGGTTTATTCTTGTCCATCGTGGGTTATTTTATTAATCTTGTGCATCCAATAGCTGTCTTTGTGTCATTGGATGAACATTTAGGTCATTTTCATCCTACCTAGACTTATTCTTGTCCAACTAGGGTTTTTAAACAATCTTGTGCATCCAATAGGTGTGTTTGTGTCATTGGATGAACATTTAGGTCATTTTCGTCCTCCCTAGGTTTATTATAGTCCAATTAGGGCTTTTAACCAATCTTGTGCATCCAATAGTTGTGTTTGTATCAGTGGATGATCATTTATGTTATTTTCGTCCTTTCTAGACATATTCTTGTCCAACTAGGGTATTTAACCAATCTTGTGCATCTAATAGGTGTATTTGTGTAATTGGATGAACATTTAGGTCATTTTCGTACTCCCTAGGTTTATTCTTGTCCAATTAAGGTTTTTAACCAATCGTGTGCTTCCAATAGGTGTGTTTGTGCCATTTGATGAACATTTAGGTCATTTTCGTCCTACCTAGACTTATTCTTGTCCAACTAGGGTTTTTAAACAATCTTGTGCATCCAATAAGTTCATTAGTGTCATTGGATGAACATTTAGGTCATTTTCGTCCTCCCTAGGTTTATTCTTGTCCAACTTGGGTTTTTAACCAATCTTGTGCATCCAATAGGCGTGTTTGTGTCATTGGACAAATATTTAGGTCATTTTCGTTATTCATTGGCGTATTCTTGTCCAATTAGGGTTTTTAACCAATGTTGTGCATCCAATAGGTGTGTTTGTGTCATTGGATGAACATTTATGTCATTTTCGTCCTCACCAGATTTATTCTAGTCCAATTAGTGTTTTTAACCAATCTTGTGCATCCAATAGGTGTGTTTGTGTCATTGGATGAACATTTAGGTCATTTTCATCCTCCCTAGGCTTATTCTTGTCCAATTAAGGTTTTCAAACAATCTTGTGCTTCCAATAGGTGTGTTTGTGTCATTGGATGAACATTTAGGTTATTTTCGTCCTCCATTGGCTTATTCTTGTCTAATTAGGGTTTTCAACTAATGTTGTGCATCCAATTAGTTCATATGTGTCATTGAATGAACATTTATGTCATTTTCGTCCTCCATTCGCTTATTCTAGTCCATTTAGGGTTTTTAACCAATCTTGTTGATCCAATAAGTTCATTTGTGTCTTTGGATGAACATTTAGGTCATTTTCGTCCTCCCTAGGTTTATTATAGTCCAATTAGGGATTTTAAACTATCTTGTGCGTCCAATAGGTGTGTTTGTGTCAATTGATGAACATTTAGGTCATTTTCGTCCTCCCTATGTTTATTCTAGTCCAATTAAGGTTTTTAACCAATCTTGTGCATCCAATAGGTGTGTTTGTGTCATTGGATGAACATTTAGGTCATTTTCGTCCTCCCTATGTTTATTCTAGTCCAATTAAGGTTTTTAACCAATCTTGTGCATCCAATAGGTGTGTTTGTGTCATTGGATGAACATTTAGGTCATTTTCGTCCTCCCTATGTTTATTCTAGTCCAATTAAGGTTTTTAACCAATCTTGTGCATCCAATAGTTGTGTTTGTATCAGTGGATGATCATTTAGGTTATTTTCGTTCTTTCTAGACTTATTCTTGTGCAACTAGGGTTTTTAACCAATCTTGTGCACCTATAGGTGTATTTGTGTAATTGGATGAACATTTAGGTCATTTTCGTCCTCCCTATGTTTATTCTAGTCCAATTAAGGTTTTTAACCAATCTTGTGCATCCAATAGGTGTGTTTGTGTCATTTGATGAACATTTTGGTCATTTTCGTCCTACCTAGACTTATTCTTGTCCAACTAGGGTTTTTAAACAATCTTGTGCATCCAATAAGTTCATTAGTGTCATTGGATGAACATTTACGTCATTTTCGTCCTCCCTTGGTTTATTATAGTCCAATTAGTGTTTTTAACCAATCTTGTACATCCAATAGGTGTGTTTGTGTCATTGGATGAACATTTAGGTCATTTTCTTCCTCCCTAGGTTTATTGTTGTCCAACTTGGGTTTTTAACCAATCTTGTGCATCCAATAGGTGTGTTTGTGTCATTGGATGAACATTAAGGTCATTTTCGTCCTCCCTAGGTTTATTCTTGTCCATCTTAGGTTTTTATTAATCTTGTGCATCCAATAGGTGTGTTTGTGTCATTGGATGAACATTTAGGTCATTTTAATCCTACCTAGACTTATTCTTATCCAACAAGGGTTTTTAAACAATCTTGTGCATCAAATAAGTTCATTTAGGTCATTGGATGAACATTTAGGTTATTTTCGTCCTCCCTAGGTTTATTCTAGTCCAATAAGGGTTTTTAACCAATCTTGTGCATCCCGAAAGTTCATTTGTGTCATTGGATGAACATTTCGGTCATTTTCGTCCTCCCTAGGTTTATGCTAGTCCAGTAAGGGTTTTTAACCAATCTTGTGCATCCCGAAAGTTCATTTGTGTCATTGGATGAACATTTCGGTCATTTTCGTCCTCCCTAGGTTTATGCTAGTCCAGTAAGGGTTTTTAACCAATCTTGTGCATCCCGAAAGTTCATTTGTGTCATTGGATGAACATTTCGGTCATTTTCGTCCTCCCTAGGTTTATGCTAGTCCAGTAAGGGTTTTTAACCAATCTTGTGCATCCCGAAAGTTCATTTGTGTCATTGGATGAACATTTCGGTCATTTTCGTCCTCCCTAGGTTTATGCTAGTCCAGTAAGGGTTTTTAACCAATCTTGTGCATCCCGAAAGTTCATTTGTGTCATTGGATGAACATTTCGGTCATTTTCGTCCTCCCTAGGTTTATGCTAGTCCAGTAAGGGTTTTTAACCAATCTTGTGCATCCCGAAAGTTCATTTGTGTCATTGGATGAACATTTCGGTCATTTTCGTCCTCCCTAGGTTTATGCTAGTCCAGTAAGGGTTTTTAACCAATCTTGTGCATCCCGAAAGTTCATTTGTGTCATTGGATGAACATTTCGGTCATTTTCGTCCTCCCTAGGTTTATGCTAGTCCAGTAAGGGTTTTTAACCAATCTTGTGCATCCCGAAAGTTCATTTGTGTCATTGGATGAACATTTCGGTCATTTTCGTCCTCCCTAGGTTTATGCTAGTCCAGTAAGGGTTTTTAACCAATCTTGTGCATCCCGAAAGTTCATTTGTGTCATTGGATGAACATTTCGGTCATTTTCGTCCTCCCTAGGTTTATGCTAGTCCAGTAAGGGTTTTTAACCAATCTTGTGCATCCCGAAAGTTCATTTGTGTCATTGGATGAACATTTCGGTCATTTTCGTCCTCCCTAGGTTTATGCTAGTCCAGTAAGGGTTTTTAACCAATCTTGTGCATCCCGAAAGTTCATTTGTGTCATTGGATGAACATTTCGGTCATTTTCGTCCTCCCTAGGTTTATGCTAGTCCAGTAAGGGTTTTTAACCAATCTTGTGCATCCCGAAAGTTCATTTGTGTCATTGGATGAACATTTCGGTCATTTTCGTCCTCCCTAGGTTTATGCTAGTCCAGTAAGGGTTTTTAACCAATCTTGTGCATCCCGAAAGTTCATTTGTGTCATTGGATGAACATTTCGGTCATTTTCGTCCTCCCTAGGTTTATGCTAGTCCAGTAAGGGTTTTTAACCAATCTTGTGCATCCCGAAAGTTCATTTGTGTCATTGGATGAACATTTCGGTCATTTTCGTCCTCCCTAGGTTTATGCTAGTCCAGTAAGGGTTTTTAACCAATCTTGTGCATCCCGAAAGTTCATTTGTGTCATTGGATGAACATTTCGGTCATTTTCGTCCTCCCTAGGTTTATGCTAGTCCAGTAAGGGTTTTTAACCAATCTTGTGCATCCCGAAAGTTCATTTGTGTCATTGGATGAACATTTCGGTCATTTTCGTCCTCCCTAGGTTTATGCTAGTCCAGTAAGGGTTTTTAACCAATCTTGTGCATCCCGAAAGTTCATTTGTGTCATTGGATGAACATTTCGGTCATTTTCGTCCTCCCTAGGTTTATGCTAGTCCAGTAAGGGTTTTTAACCAATCTTGTGCATCCCGAAAGTTCATTTGTGTCATTGGATGAACATTTCGGTCATTTTCGTCCTCCCTAGGTTTATGCTAGTCCAGTAAGGGTTTTTAACCAATCTTGTGCATCCCGAAAGTTCATTTGTGTCATTGGATGAACATTTCGGTCATTTTCGTCCTCCCTAGGTTTATGCTAGTCCAGTAAGGGTTTTTAACCAATCTTGTGCATCCCGAAAGTTCATTTGTGTCATTGGATGAACATTTCGGTCATTTTCGTCCTCCCTAGGTTTATGCTAGTCCAGTAAGGGTTTTTAACCAATCTTGTGCATCCCGAAAGTTCATTTGTGTCATTGGATGAACATTTCGGTCATTTTCGTCCTCCCTAGGTTTATGCTAGTCCAGTAAGGGTTTTTAACCAATCTTGTGCATCCCGAAAGTTCATTTGTGTCATTGGATGAACATTTCGGTCATTTTCGTCCTCCCTAGGTTTATGCTAGTCCAGTAAGGGTTTTTAACCAATCTTGTGCATCCCGAAAGTTCATTTGTGTCATTGGATGAACATTTCGGTCATTTTCGTCCTCCCTAGGTTTATGCTAGTCCAGTAAGGGTTTTTAACCAATCTTGTGCATCCCGAAAGTTCATTTGTGTCATTGGATGAACATTTCGGTCATTTTCGTCCTCCCTAGGTTTATGCTAGTCCAGTAAGGGTTTTTAACCAATCTTGTGCATCCCGAAAGTTCATTTGTGTCATTGGATTAACATTTAGGTCATTTTCGTCCTCACTAGATTTATTCTAGTCCAATTAGTGTTTTTAATCAATCTTGTGCCTCCAATAGCTGTGTTTGTGTCATTGGATGAATATTTCGGTCATTTTCCTCCTCCCTTGGTTTATTCTTGTCCAATTAGGATTTTTAACCAATCTTGTGGATCCAATAGGTGTTTTTATTTCAGTGGATGAACATTTAGGTCATTTTCGTCCTCCCTAGGCTTATTCTTGTCCAATTAGGGTTTTTAAACAATCTTGTGCATCCAATAAGTTCATTTGTGTCATTGGATGAACATTTTTGTCATTTTCGTCCTCCATTGGCTTATTCTAGTCCAATTAGGGTTTCTAACCAATCTTGTGCATCCAATAAGTTCATTTGTGTCTTTGGATGAACATTTAGTTCATTTTCGTCTTCCCTAGGTTTATTATAGTCCATTTAGGGCTTTTAACCAATCTTGTGCGTCCAATAGGTGTGTTTGTGTCATTGGATGAACATATAGGTCATTTTCGTCCTCCTTAGGCCTATTCTAGTCCAATTAGGGTTTCTAACCAATCTTGTGCGTCCAATAGGTGTGTTTGTGTCATTCGATGAATATTTCGGTCATTTTCCTCCTCCCTTGGTTTATTCTTGTCCAATTAGGGTTTCTAACCAATCTTGTGCGTCCAATAGGTGTGTTTGTGTCATTCGATGAATATTTCGGTCATTTTCCTCCTCCCTTGGTTTATTCTTGTCCAATTAGGGTTTTTAACCAATATTGTGCATCCAATAGGTGTGTTTGTGTCATTGGATGAACGTTTAGGTCATTTTTGTCCTACCGAGACTTATTCTTGTACAACTAGGGTTTTTAACCAATCTTGTGCATCCAATAAGTTCATTTTTGTCATTGGATGAACATTTAGCTCATTTTCGTCCTCCCTAGGTTTATTCTAGTCCAATTAGGGTTTTTTTACCAATCTTGTGCCTCCAATAGGTGTGTTTGTGTCATTGGATGAACATTTAGGTCATTTTCGTCTTACCTAGACTTATTCTTATCCAACTAGGGTTTTTAACCATTGTTTTGCATCCAATAAGTTCATTTGTGTCATTGGATGAACATTTAGGTCATTTTAGTCCTTCCTAGGCTTATTCTTATCCAATTAGGGTTTTAACAAATCTTGTGCTTCCAATAGGTGTGTTTGTGTCATTAGACGAACTTTTAGGTCATTTCCGTCCTCCATTGGCTTATTCTTGTCCAATTAGGGTTTCTAACCAATCTTGTGCATCCAATAAGTTCATTTGTGTCATTGGATGAACATTTAGGTCATTTTCGTCCTCCCTTGGCTTATTTTAGTCCAATTAGGGTTGTTAACCAATCTTGTGCATCCAATAAGTTCATTTGTGTCATTGGATGAACATTTAGGTCATTTTCGTCCTCCCTTGGCTTATTTTAGTCCAATTAGGGTTGTTAACCAATCTTGTGCATCCAATAAGTTAATATGTGTCATTAGATGAATATTTAAGTCATTTTCGTCCTCCCTAGGTTTATTCTAGTCCAATTACGGTTTTTATACAATCTTGTTATTCCAATAGTTGTGTTTGTATCATTGGATGAACATTTAGGTCATTTTCGTCCTTTCTAGATATATTCTTGTCCAACTAGGGTTTTTAACCAATCTTGTGCATCTAATAGGTGTATTTGTGTTATTGGATGAACATTTATGTCATTTTCGTGCTCCCTAGGCTTATTCTTGTGCAATTAGGGTTTTTAACCAATCTTGTGTTTCCAATAGGTGTGTTTGAGTCATTGGATGAACATTTAGGTCATTTTCGTCCTCCAGTGGCTTATTCTTGTCCAATTTAGATTTCTAACCAATCTTGTGCATCCAATAGGTGTGTTTGTGTCATTGGATGAACATTTAGGTCATTTTCGTCATACCTAGACTTATTCTTGTCCAACTAGGGTTTTTAACCAATCTTGTGCATCCAATAAGTTCATTTGTGTCATTGGATGAACATATAGGTCATTTTCGTCCTCCATAGGTTTATTCTAGTCCAATTACGGTTTTTAACAAATCTTGTGCATCGAATAGTTGTGTTTGTATCATTGGATGGACATTTAGGTGATTTTCGTCCTACCTAGACTTATTCTTGTCCAACTAGGGTTTTTAACCAATCTTGGGTATCCATGATGTGTGTTTGTGTCATTGGATGAACATTTAGGTCGTTTTCGTCCTTCCTTGGCTTATTCTTGTCCAATTAGGGTTTTTAACCTATCTTGTGCATCCAATAGGTGTGTTTGTGTCATTGGATGAACATTTAGGTCGTTTTCGTCCTTCCTTGGCTTATTCTTGTCCAATTAGGGTTTTTAACCTATCTTGTGCATCCAATAGGTGTGTTTGTGTCATTGGATGAACATTTAGGTCGTTTTCGTCCTTCCTTGGCTTATTCTTGTCCAATTAGGGTTTTTAACCTATCTTGTGCATCCAATAGGTGTGTTTGTGTCATTGGATGAACATTTAGGTCGTTTTCGTCCTTCCTTGGCTTATTCTTGTCCAATTAGGGTTTTTAACCAATCTTGTGCATCCAATAAGTTCATTTGTGTCATTGGATGAACATTTAGGTCATTTTCGTCCTTTCTAGTTATATTCTTGTCCAACTAGGGTTTTTAACCAATCTTGTGCATCTAATAGGTGTATTTGTGTCATTAGATGAACATTTATGTCATTTTAGTCCTCCCTAGGCTTATTCTTATCCAATTAGGGGTTTAACAAATCTTGTGCTTCCAATAGGTGTGTTTGTGTCATTGGATGAACATTTAGGTCATTTCCGTCCTCCATTGGCTTATTCTTGTCCAATTACGGTTTTTAACCAATCTTGGGTATCCATGATGTGTGTTTGTGTCATTGGATGAACATTTAGGTCATTTTCGTCCTCCCTTGGCTTATTCTAGTCCAATTAGGGTTGTTAACTAATCTTGTGCATCCAATAAGTTAATCTGTTTCATTGGATGAACATTTAGGTCATTTTTCTCCTCTCTATGTTTTTTTCTAGTCCAATAAGGGTTTTTAACCAATCTTGTGCTTCCAATAGATGTGTTTGTTTCAATGGATGAACATTTAGGTCATTTTCATCCTCCATTGGCTTATTCCTGTCCAATTTGGGTTTTTAACCAATCTTGTGCATCCAATAAGTTCATTGGTGTCATTGGGTGAACATTTAGGTCATTTTCGTCCTCCCTTGGATTATTCTAGTCCAATTAGGGTTTTTATACAATCTTGTGCATCCAATAAGTTCGTTTGTGTCTTTGGATGAACATTTTGGTTATTTTCGTCCTCCCTAGGTTTATTATAGTCCAATTAAGGCTTTTAACCAAACTTGTGCATTCCAATAGGTGTGTTTGTGTCATTGGATGAACATTTAGGTCATTTTCGTCCTCCCTAGGTTTATTCTTGTCCATCATGGGTCTTTAAGTAATCTTGTGCATCCAATAGGTGTGTTTGGGTCATTAAATGAACATTTAGGTCATTTTCGTCCTCCATAGGTTTATTCTAGTCCAATTAGGGTTTTTAACCAATCTTGTGCATCCAATAGGTGTGTTTGTGTTATTGGATGAACATTTAGGTCATTTTAGTCCTCCCTAGGCTTATTCTAATCCAATTAGGGTTTTTAACCAATCTTTTGCTTCCAATAGGTGTGTTTGTGTCATTGGATGAACATTTAGGTCATTTTCGTCCTCCCTAGGCTTATTCTTATCCAATTAGGGTTTTTAACCAATCTTGTGCTTCCAATAGGTGTGTTTGTGTCATTGGATGAACATTTAGGTCATTTTCATCCTTTCTAGACTTATTCTTGTCCAACTAGGGTTTTTAACCAGTCTTGTGCATCCAATAAGTTCATTTGTGTCATTGGATGAACATTTAGGTCACTTTCGTCCTCCATAGGTTTATTCTAGTCCAATTAGGGTTTTTAACCAATCTTGTGCATCCAATAGGTGTGTTTGTGTTATTGGATGAACATTTAGGTCATTTTAGTCCTCCCTAGGCTTATTCTAATCCAATTAGGGTTTTTAACCAATCTTTTGCTTCCAATAGGTGTGTTTGTGTCATTGGACGAACATTTAGGTAATTTTCATCCTTCATTGGGTTATTCTTGTCCAATTTGGGTTTTTAACCAAACATGTGCATCCAATAAGTTCGTTTGTGTATTTGGATGAGCATTTTGGTTATTTTCGTCCTCCCAAGGTTTATTATAGTCCTATTAAGGGTTTTAAGCAAACTTATGCATCCAATAGGTGTGTTTGTGTCATTGGATGAACATTTAGGTCATTTTCGTCCTCCCTTGGCTTATTCTTATCCAATTAGGGTTTGAACAAATCTTGTGCTTCCAATAGGTGTGTTTGTGTCATTAGATGAACATTTAGGTCATTTTCGTCCTCCCTTGGTTTATTCTTGTCCAATTAGGGTTTTTTACCAATCTTGTGCATCCAATAGGTGTGTTTGTGTCATTGGATGAACATTTAGGTCATTTTAGTCCTCCCTTGGCTTATTCTTATCCAATTAGGGTTTGAACAAATCTTGTGCTTCCAATAGGTGTGTTTGTGTCATTAGATGAACATTTAGGTCATTTTCGTCCTCCCTTGGTTTATTCTTGTCCAATTAGGGTTTTTTACCAATCTTGTGCATCCAATAGGTGTGTTTGTGTCATTGGATGAACATTTAGGTCATTTTCGTCCTCCCTTGGTTTATTCTTGTCCAATTAGGGTTTTTTACCAATCTTGTGCATCCAATAGGTGTGTTTGTGTCATTGGATGAACATTTAGGTCATTTTAGTCCTCCCTAGGCTTATTCTTATCCAATTAGGGTTTTAACAAATCTCGTGCTTCTAATAGGTGTGTTTGTGTCATTGGACGAACATTTAGGTCATTTTAATCCTCCATTGGTTTATTCTTGTCCAATTAGGGTTTGTAACCAATCTTGTGCATCCATTAAGTTTATCTGTGTCATTAGATGAACATTTAGGTCATTTTCGTCCTCCGTTGGCTTTTTCTAGTCCAATTAGGTTTGTTAACCAATCTTGTGCATCCAATAAGTTAATCTGTGTCATTGGATGATCATTTAGGTCATTTTTGTCCTCCCTAGGTTTATTCTAGTCCAATAAGGGTTTTTATCCAATCTTGTGCTTCCAATAGGTGTGTTTGTGTCATTGGATGAACATTTAGGTCATTTTCGTCCTCCCTAGGCTTATTCTTGTCCAATTAGGGTTTTTAACCAATCTTGTGCATCCAATAAGTTCATTTGTGTCATTGGATGAACATTTAGGTCATTTTCGTCCTCCTTAGGTTTATTCTAGTCCAATTACGGGTTTTAACCAATCTTGTGCATCCAATTGTTGTGTTTGTATCATTGGATGATAATTTAGGTCATTTTCGTCCTCCCAAGGTTTATTATAGTCCAATTAAGGCTGTTAACCAAACTTGTGCATCCAATAGGTGTGTTTGTGTCATTGGATGAACATTTAGGTCATATTCGTCCTCTTTAGGTTTATTCTAGTCCAAATAGGGTTTTTAACCAATCTTGTGCATCCAATAGGTGTGTTTGTGAGATTGGATGAACATTTAGGTCATTTTCGTCCTACCTTGACTTATTCTTGTCCAACTAGGGTTTTTAACCAATCTTGTGCATCCAATAAGTTCGTTTGTGTCATTGGATGAACATTTAGGTCTTTTTCGTCCTCCCTAGGTTTATTCTAGTCTAATTAAGGTTTTTAACCAATCTTGTGCATCCAATAGTTGAGTTTGTATCATTGGATGAGCATTTAGGTCATTTTCGTCCTTTTTAGACTTATTCTTGTCCAACTAGGGTTTTTAACCAATCTTGTGCATCTAATAGGTGTATTTGTGTTATTGGGTGAACATTTAGGTCAGTTTCGTCCTCCCTGGGCTTATTCTTGTCCAATTAGGGTTTTTAACCAATCTTGTGCTTCCAATAGGTGTGTTTGTGTCATTGGATGAACATTTAGGTCATTTTTGTCCTCCATTGGCTTATTCTTGTCCAATTAGGGTTTTTAACCAATCTTGTGCATCCAATAAGTTCATTTGTGTCTTTGGATGAACATTTAGGTCATTTTCGTCCTCCCAAGGTTTATTCTAGTTTAATTACGGGTTTTAACCAATCTTGTGCATCCAATAGTTGTGTTTGTATCATTGGATGATCATTTAGGTCATTTTCAACCTCCCTAGGTTTATTCTAGTCTAATTACAGTTTTTAACCAATCTTGTGCATCCAATAGTTGTGTTTGTATCATTGGATGAACATTTAGGTCATTTTCGTCCTCCCTTGGCTTATTCTAGTCCAATTAGGGTTTTTAACCAATCTTGTGCATCCAATAAGTTCATTTGTGTCATTGGGTGAACATTTAGTTCATTTTCGTCCTCCCTTGGATTATTCTAGTCCAATTAGGGTTTTTATACAATCTTGTGCATCCAATAAGTTCGTTTTTTGTCCTCCATTGGATTATTCTAGTCCAATTAGGGTTTTTATACAATCTTGTGCATCCAATAAGTTCGTTTGTGTCTTTGGATGAACATTTTGGTTATTTTCGTCCTCCCTAGGTTTATTATAGTCCAATTAGGCTTTTAACCAAACTTGTGCATTCCAATAGGTGTGTTTGTGTCATTGGATGAACATTTATGTCATTTTCGTCCTCCCTAGGTTTATTCGAATCCAATGACGGTTTTTAACCAATCTTGTGCATCCAATGGTTGTGGTTGTATCATTGGATGAACATTTAGGTCATTTTCGTCCTCCCTAGGTTTATTCGAATCCAATGACGGTTTTTAACCAATCTTGTGCATCCAATGGTTGTGGTTGTATCATTGGATGAACATTTAGGTCATTTTCGTCCTCCCTAGGTTTATTCGAATCCAATGACGGTTTTTAACCAATCTTGTGCATCCAATAGGTGTGTTTGTGTCATTGGATGAACATTTATGTCATTTTCGTCCTCCCTAGGTTTATTCGTGTCCATCATGGGTCTTTAAGTAATCTTGTGCCTCCAATAGGTGTGTTTGGGTCATTGAATGAACATTTAGGTCATTTTCGTCCTCCATAGGTTTATTCTAGTCCAATTAGGGTTTTTAACCAATCTTGTGCATCCAATAGGTGTGTTTGTGTCATTGGATGAACATTTAGGTGATTTTCGTCTTACCTAGACTTATTCTTGTCCAACTAGGGTTTTTAACCAATCGTGTGCATCCAATAAGTTCATTTGTGTCATTGGATGAACATTTAGGTCATTTTCGTCCTCCATAGGTTTATTCTAGTCCAATTAGGGTTTTTAACCAATCTTGTGCATCCAATAGGTGTGTTTGTGTCATTGGATGAACATTTAGGTGATTTTCGTCTTACCTAGACTTATTCTTGTCCAACTAGGGTTTTTAACCAATCTTGTGAATCCAATAAGTTCATTTGTGTCATTGGATGAACATTTAGGTCACTTTCGTCTCCATAGGTTTATACTAGTCCAATTACGGTTTTTAACCAATCTTGTGCATCCAATGGTTGTGGTTGTATCATTGGATGAACATTTAGGTCATTTTCATCCTTTCTAGACTTATTCTTGTCCAACTAGGGTTTTTAACCATTTTTGTGCATCTAATAGGTGTATTTGTGTTATTGGATGAACATTTAGGTCATTTTCGTCCTCCCTAGGCTTATTCTTATCCAATTAGGGTTTTTAACAAATCTTGTGCTTCCAATAGGTGTGTTTGTGTCATTGGATGAACATTTACGTCATTTTCGTCCTCCCTAGGTTTATTCTTGTCCATCTTGGGTCTTTAAGTAATCTTGGGCATCCAATAGGTGTGTTTGGGTCATTGAATGAACATTTAAGTCATTTTCGTCCTCCCTAGGTTTATTCTAGTCCAATTACGGTTTTTAACCAATGTTGTGCATCCAATAGTTGTGTTTGTATCATTGGATGAACATTTAGGTCATTTTCGTCCTTTCTAGATATTTTCTTGTCCAACTAGGGTTTTAACCAATCTTGTGCATCTAAAAGGGGTATTTGTGTTATTGGATGAATATTTAGGTCATTTTCGTCCTCCCTAGGCTAATTCTTGTCCAATTACGGTTTTTAACCAATCTTGTGCTTCCAATAGGTGTGTTTGTGACATTGGATGAACATTTAGGTCATTTTCGTCCTTTCTAGACTTATTCTTGTCCAACTAGGGTTTTTAACCATTCTTGTGCATCTAATAGGTGTATTTGTGTTATTGGATGAACATTTAGGTCATTTTCGTCCTCCCTAGGTTTATTCTTGTCCATCTTGGGTCTTTAAGTAATCTTGTGCATCCAATAGGTGTGTTTGTGTTATTGGATGAACATTTAGGTCATTTTAGTCCTCCCTAGGCTTATTCTAATCCAATTAGGGTTTTTAACCAATCTTGTGCTTCCAATAGGTGTGTTTGTGACATTGGATGAACATTTAGGTCATTTTCGTCCTCCCTAGGCTAATTCTTGTCCAATTACGGTTTTTAACCAATCTTGTGCTTCCAATAGGTGTGTTTGTGTCATTGGACGAACATTTAGGTAATTTTCATCCTGCATTGGGTTATTCTTGTCCAATTTGGGTTTTTAACCAAACATGTGGATCCAATAAGTTCGTTTGTGTATTTGGATGAGCATTTTGGTTATTTTCGTCCTCCCAAGGTTTATTATACTCCTATTAAGGGTTTTAACCAAACTTGTGCATCCAATAGGTGTGTTTGTGTCATTGGACGAACATTTAGGTCATTTTTGTCCTCCCTTGGTTTATTCTTGTCCAATTAGGGTTTTTTACCAATCTTGTGCATCCAATAGGTGTGTTTGTGTCATTGGATGAACATTTAGGTCATTTTCGTCTTACCTAGACTTATTCTTGTCCAACTAGGGTTTTTAACCATTGTTGTGCATCCAATAAGTTCATTTGTGTCACTGGATGAACATTTAGGTCATTTTAGTCCTCCCTAGGCTTATTCTTATCCAATTAGGGTTTTAACAAATCTTGTGCTTCCAATAGGTGTGTTTGTGTCATTGGACGAACATTTAGGTCATTTTCGTCCTCAATTGGTTTATTCTTGTCCAATTAGGGTTTGTAACAAATCTTGTGCATCCATTAAGTTCATTTGTGTCATTGGATGATCATTTAGGTCATTTTCGTCCTCCCTTGGCTTTTTCTAGTCCAATTAGTTTTGTTAACCAATCTTGTGCATCCAATAAGTTCATTTGTGTCATTGGATGATCATTTAGGTCATTTTCGTCCTCCCTTGGCTTTTTCTAGTCCAATTAGTTTTGTTAACCAATCTTGTGCATCCAATAAGTTCATTTGTGTCATTGGATGATCATTTAGGTCATTTTCGTCCTCCCTTGGCTTTTTCTAGTCCAATTAGTTTTGTTAACCAATCTTGTGCATCCAATAAGTTCATTTGTGTCATTGGATGATCATTTAGGTCATTTTCGTCCTCCCTTGGCTTTTTCTAGTCCAATTAGTTTTGTTAACCAATCTTGTGCATCCAATAAGTTCATTTGTGTCATTGGATGAACGTTTAGTTCCTTTTCGTCCTCCCAAGGTTTATTACAGTCCAATTAAGGCTTTTAACCAAACTTGTGCATCCAATAGGTGTGTTTGTGTCATTGGATGAACATTTATGTCATTTTCGTCCTCCCTTGGTTTATTCTTGTCCAATTAGGGTTTTTTACCAATCTTGTGCATCCAATAGGTGTGTTTGTGTCATTGGATGAACATTTAGGTCATTTTCGTCTTACTTAGACTTATTCTAGTCCAACTAAGGTTTTTAACCATTGTTGTGCATCCAATAAGTTCATTTGGGTCATTGGATGAACATTTAGGTCATTTTCGTCCTCCCTAGGTTTATTCTAGTCCAATAAGGGTTTTTAACCAATCTTGTGCTTCCAATAGGTGTGTTTGTGTCATTGGATGAACATTTAGGTCATTTTCGTCCTCCCTAGGTTTATTCTAGTCCAATAAGGGTTTTTAACCAATCTTGTGCTTCCAATAGGTGTGTTTGTGTCATTGGATGAACATTTAGGTCATTTTCGTCCTCCATTGGTTTATTCTTGTCCAATTAGGGTTTGTAACCAATCTTGTGCATCCATTAAGTTCATTTGTGTCATTGGATGAACATTTAGGTCATTTTTGTCCTCCCTTGGCTTTTTCTAGTCCAATTAGTTTTGTTAACCAATCTTGTGCATCCAATAAGTTAATGTGTGTCATTGGATGAACATTTAGGTCATTTTTGTCCTCCCTAGGTTTATTCTAGTCCAATAAGGGTTTTTAACCAATCTTGTGCTTCCAATAGGTGTGTTTGTGTCATTGGAAGAACATTTAGGTCATTTTCGTCCTCCCTAGGTTTATTCTAGTCCAATAAGGGTTTTTAACCAATCTTGTGCTTCCAATAGGTGTGTTTGTGTCATTGGAAGAACATTTAGGTCATTTTCGTCCTCCCTTGGCTTTTTCTAGTCCAATTAGTTTTGTTAACCAATCTTGTGCATCCAATAAGTTAATCTGTGTCATTGGATGAACATTTAGGTCAATTTCGTCTTTCATTGGTTTATTCTAGTCCAATAAGGGTTTTTAACCAATCTTGGGCTTCCAATAGGTGTGTTTGTGTCATTGGATGAACATTTAAGTCATTTTCGTCCTCCATTGACTTATTCTTGTCCAATTAGGGTTTTTAAACAATCTTGTGCATCCAATAAGTGTGTTTGTGTCATTGGAAGAACATTTAGGTCATTTTCGTCCTTCCTAAACTTATTCTTGTCCAACTAGGATTTTTAACCAATCTTGTGCATCCAATAAGTTCATTTGTGTCATTGGATGAACGTTTAGGTCATTTTCGTCCTCCCTAGGTTTATTCTAGTCCAATTACGGGTTTTAACCAATCTTGTGCATCCAATAGTTGTGTTTGTATCATTGGATGATAATTTAGGTCATTTTCGTCCTCCCAAGGTTTATTATAGTCCAATTAAGGCTTTTAACCAAACTTGTGCATAAAATAGGTGTGTTTGTGTCATTGGATGAACATTTGGGTCATATTCGTCCTATATAGGTTTATTCTAGTCCAATTAGGGTTTTTAACCAATCTTGTGCATCCAATAGGTGTGTTTGTGAAATTGGATGAACATTTAGGTCATTTTTGTCCTCCATTGGCTTATTCTTGTCCAATTAGGGTTTTTAACCAATCTTGTGCATCCAATAGGTGTGTTTGTGAAATTGGATGAACATTTAGGTCATTTTTGTCCTCCATTGGCTTATTCTTGTCCAATTAGGGTTTTTAACCAATCTTGTGCATCCAATAGGTGTGTTTGTGAAATTGGATGAACATTTAGGTCATTTTTGTCCTCCATTGGCTTATTCTTGTCCAATTAGGGTTTTTAACCAATCTTGTGCATCCAATAGGTGTGTTTGTGAAATTGGATGAACATTTAGGTCATTTTTGTCCTCCATTGGCTTATTCTTGTCCAATTAGGGTTTTTAACCAATCTTGTGCATCCAATAGGTGTGTTTGTGAAATTGGATGAACATTTAGGTCATTTTTGTCCTCCATTGGCTTATTCTTGTCCAATTAGGGTTTTTAACCAATCTTGTGCATCCAATAGGTGTGTTTGTGAAATTGGATGAACATTTAGGTCATTTTTGTCCTCCATTGGCTTATTCTTGTCCAATTAGGGTTTTTAACCAATCTTGTGCATCCAATAGGTGTGTTTGTGAAATTGGATGAACATTTAGGTCATTTTTGTCCTCCATTGGCTTATTCTTGTCCAATTAGGGTTTTTAACCAATCTTGTGCATCCAATAGGTGTGTTTGTGAAATTGGATGAACATTTAGGTCATTTTTGTCCTCCATTGGCTTATTCTTGTCCAATTAGGGTTTTTAACCAATCTTGTGCATCCAATAGTTGTGTTTGTATCATTGGATGATAATTTAGGTCATTTTCGTCCTCCCTAGGTTTATTCTAGTCCAATTAGGGTTTTTATACAATCTTGTGCATCCAATAAGTTCGTTTGTGTCTTTGGATGAACATTTTGGTTATTTTCGTCCTCCCAAGGTTTATTATAGTCCTATTAAGTCTTTTAACCAAACTTGTGCATCCAATAGGTGTGTTTGTGTCATTGAATGAACATTTAGGTCATT
>NW_027339431.1:4564649-4573075 GCF_000331145.2 Cicer arietinum | reverse complement strand
ACCTAGACTTATTCTTTTCCAACTAGGGTTTTTAACCAATCTTGTGCATCTAATAGGTGTATTCGTGTTATTGGATGAACTTTTAGGTCATTTTCGTCCTCCCTAGGCTTATTCTTGTCAAATTAGCGGTTTTGACCAATCTTGTGCTTCCAATAGGTGTGTTTGTGTCATTGGATGAACATTTAGGTAATTTTCGTCTTCCATTGGCTTATTCTTGTCCAATTTGGATTTTTAACCAGTCTTGTGCATCCAATAAGTTTATTTGTGTCATTGGGTGAACAATTTTGTCATTTTCGTCCTACCTAGACTTTTTCTTGTCCAACTAGGGTTTTTAACCAATCTTGTGCATCCAATAAGTTCATTTGTGTCATTGGATGAACATTTAGGTCATTTTCGTCCTCCCTAGGTTTATTCTAGTCCAATTACGGTATTTATACAATCTTATGCAGCCAATATGTTCATTTGTGTCTTTGGATGAACATTTTGGTCATTTTCGCCCTCCCTAGGTAGGTTTATAATCCAATTAAGGCTTTTAATCAATCTTGTGCATCCAATAGGTGTGTTTGTGCCATTGGATGAACATTTATGTCATTTTCGTCCTCCCAAGGTTTATTCTTGTCCATCTTGGGTTTTTAACTAATCTTGTACATCCAATAGGTGTGTTTGTGTCATTGGATGAACATTTAGGTCATTTTCGTCCTCCCGAGGCTTATTCTAGTCCATTTAGGGTAATGAACCTATCTTGTGCATCCAATAGGTGTGTTTGTGTCATTGGATGAACATTTAGGTCATTTTCGTCCTCCCTAGGTTTATTTCAGTCCATTTAGGGTAATGAACCTATCTTGTGCATCCAATAGGTGTGTTTGTGTCATTGGATGAACATTTAGGTCATTTTCGTCCTACCTAGACTTTTTCTTGTCCAACTAGGGTTTTTAACCAATCTTGTGCATCCAATTAGTTCATTTGTGTCATTGGATGAATATTTAGGTCATTTTCATCCTCCCTAAGTTTATTCTAGTCCAATTACGGTTTTTAAACAATCTTGTGCATCCAATAAGTTCATTTTTGTCATTGGATGAACGTTTAGGTCAATTTTGTCCTTCCTAGGTTTATTCTAGTCCAATTAGGGTTTTTAACCAATCTTGTGCATCCAATAAGTTCATTTGTGTCATTTGATGAACATTTAGGTCATTTTCGTCCTCCCTAGGTTTATTCTAGTCCAATTACGGTTTTTAACCAATCTTGTGCATCCAATAAGTTCATTTGTGTCATTTGATGAACATTTAGGTCATTTTCGTCCTCCCTAGGTTTATTCTAGTCCAATTACGGTTTTTAACCAATCTTGTGCATCCAATAGGTGTGTTTGTGTCATTGGATGAACATTTAGGTCATTTTCGTCCTACCTAGACTTATTCTTGTCTAACTAGGGTTTTTAACCAATCTTGTGCATCTAATAGGTGTATTGGTGTTATTGGATGAACTTTTAGGTCATTTTCGTCCTCCCTAGGGTTATTCTTGTCAAATTAGGGTTTTTGACCAATCTTGTGCTTCCAATAGGTGTGTTTGTGCCATTGGATGAACATTTAGGTAATTTTCGTCCTCCATTGGCTTGTTCTTGTCCAATTTGGATTTTTAACCAATCTTGTGCATCCAATAAGTTCATTTGTGTCATTGGGAGAACAATTATGTCATTTTCGTCCTCCCTTGGATTATTCTTGTCCAACTAGGGTTTTTAACCAATCTTGTGCATCCAATAAGTTCATTTGTGTCATTGGATGAATATTTAGGTCATTTTCGTCCTCCCTAGGTTTATTCTAGTCCAATTACGGTTTTTAACCAATCTTGTGCATCCAATAGGTGTGTTTGTGACATTGGATGAACATTTAGGTCATTTTCGTCCTCCCTAGGTTTATTCTAGTCCAATTACGGTTTTTAACCAATCTTGTGCATCCAATAGGTGTGTTTGTGACATTGGATGAACATTTAGGTCATTTTCGTCCTCCCTAGGTTTATTCTAGTCAAATTACGGTGTAACCAATCTTGAGCATCCAATAGGTATGTTTGTGTCATTGAATGAACATTTAGGTCATTTTCGTCCTCCCTATGTTTATTCTGGTCCATCTTGGGTTTTTAACTAGCCTAGTGCATCCAATAGGTGTGTTTGTGTCATTGGATGAACATTTATGTTATTTTCGTCCTCCCTAGGTTTATTCTAGT
Source organism: Cicer arietinum (assembly GCF_000331145.2). Taxonomy (NCBI): domain Eukaryota; kingdom Viridiplantae; phylum Streptophyta; class Magnoliopsida; order Fabales; family Fabaceae; genus Cicer; species Cicer arietinum. The sequence continues at coordinate 4,570,858 of NW_027339431.1, read as the reverse complement.
CCAATTACGGTTTTTAACCAATCTTGTGCATCCAATAGGTGTGTTTGTGTCATTGGATGAACATTTAGGTCATTTTCGTCCCCCATTGGCTTATTGTTGTCCAATTTGGGTTTTTAACCAATCTTGGGAATCCAATAAGTTCATTTGTGTCATTGGGTGAACATATAGGTCATTTTCGTCCTCCCTTGGATTATTCTAGTCCAATTACGGTTTTTATACAATCTTGTGCATCCAATAAGTTCATTTGTGTCTTTGGATGAACATTATGGTCATTTTCGCCCTCCCTAGGTTTATTATAGTCCAGTTAAGCCTTTTTGCCAATCTTGTGCATCCAATAGGTGTGTTTGTGTCATTGGATGAACATTTAGGTCATTTTCGTCCTCCCTAGGATTATTCTAGTCCAATTAGGGTTTTTAAACAATCTTGTGCATCCAATAGGTGTGTTTGTGTCATTGGATGAACATTTAGGTCATTTTCGTCCTACCTAGACTTATTCTTGTCCAACTTGGGTTTTTAACCAATCTTGTGCATCCAATAAGTTCATTTGTGTCATTGGATGAACATTTAGGTCATTTTCGTCCTCCCTAGGTTTATTCTAGTCCAATTAGGGTTTTTAACCAATCTTGTGCATCCAATAGGTGTGTTTGTGTCATTGGATGAACATTTAGGTCATTTTCGTCTCCCTAGGTTTATTCTTGTCCACCTTGGGTTTTTTACTAATCTTGGGCATCCAATAAGTGTGTTTGTGTCATTGGGTGAACATTTAGGTCATTTTCGTCCTCCCTTGGATTATTCTAGTCGAATTAGGGTTTTTAACCAATCTTGTGCATCCAATAAGTTAATTTGTGTCATTGGATGAACATTTAGGTCATTTTCGCCCTCCCTAGGTTTATTCTTGTCCAATTAGTGTATGTAATCAATCTTGTGCATCCAATAGGTGTGTTTGTGTCATTGGATGAAAATTCTGGTTATTTTCGTCCTCCCTAGGTTTATTCTTTTCCAACTTGGGTTTTTAATCACTCTTGTGCATCCAATAGGTGAGTTTGTGTCATTGGATGAACATTTAGGTCATTTTTGCCTCCTTAGACTTATTCTTATCCAACTACATTTTTTAACCAATCTTGTGCATCCAATAGGTGTGTTTGTGTCATTGGACAAACATATAGGTCATTTTCGTCATTCCCTGGCATATTCTTGTCCAATTTGTGTTTTTAACCAATCTTGTGCATCCAATAGGTGTGTTTGTGTCATTGGATGAACATTTAGGTCATTTTCATCCTCCCTAGGATTATACTTGTCCATCTTGGGTTTTTTTTCTAATCTTGTGCATCCAATAGGTGTGTTTGTGTCATTGGATGAACATTTAGGTAATTTTCGTCCTCGTTTATTCTAGTCCAATTAGGGTTTTTAACCAATCTCGTGCATCCAATAAGTTCATTTGTGTCATTGGATGAACATTTAGGTCATTTTCGTCCTCGTTTATTCTAGTCCAATTAGGGTTTTTAACCAATCTCGTGCATCCAATAAGTTCATTTGTGTCATTGGATGAACATTTAGGTCATTTTCGTCCTCGTTTATTCTAGTCCAATTAGGGTTTTTAACCAATCTCGTGCATCCAATAAGTTCATTTGTGTCATTGGATGAACATTTAGGTCATTTTCGTCCTACCTAGACTTATTCTTGTCCAACTAGGGTTTTTCACCAATCTTGTGCATCCAATAGGTGTGTTTGTGTCATAGGATGAACATTTAGGTAATTTTCGTCCTCGCTAGGTTAATTCTAGTCCAATTACGGTGTAACCAATCTTGTGCATCCAATAGATGTGTTTGTGTCATTGGATGAACATTTAGGTCATTTTCGTCCTACCTAGATTTATTCTTGTCCAACTAGGGCTTTTAACCAATCGTGTGCATCCAATAAGTTCATTTGTGTCATTGGATGAACATTTAGGTCATTTTCGTCCTACCTAGATTTATTCTTGTCCAACTAGGGCTTTTAACCAATCGTGTGCATCCAATAAGTTCATTTGTGTCATTGGATGAACATTTAGGTCATTTTCGTCCTACCTAGATTTATTCTTGTCCAACTAGGGCTTTTAACCAATCGTGTGCATCCAATAAGTTCATTTGTGTCATTGGATGAACATTTAGGTCATTTTCGTCCTACCTAGATTTATTCTTGTCCAACTAGGGCTTTTAACCAATCGTGTGCATCCAATAAGTTCATTTGTGTCATTGGATGAACATTTAGGTCATTTTCGTCCTACCTAGATTTATTCTTGTCCAACTAGGGCTTTTAACCAATCGTGTGCATCCAATAAGTTCATTTGTGTCATTGGATGAACATTTAGGTCATTTTCGTCCTACCTAGATTTATTCTTGTCCAACTAGGGCTTTTAACCAATCGTGTGCATCCAATAAGTTCATTTGTGTCATTGGATGAACATTTAGGTCATTTTCGTCCTACCTAGATTTATTCTTGTCCAACTAGGGCTTTTAACCAATCGTGTGCATCCAATAAGTTCATTTGTGTCATTGGATGAACATTTAGGTCATTTTCGTCCTACCTAGATTTATTCTTGTCCAACTAGGGCTTTTAACCAATCGTGTGCATCCAATAAGTTCATTTGTGTCATTGGATGAACATTTAGGTCATTTTCGTCCTACCTAGATTTATTCTTGTCCAACTAGGGCTTTTAACCAATCGTGTGCATCCAATAAGTTCATTTGTGTCATTGGATGAACATTTAGGTCATTTTCGTCCTACCTAGATTTATTCTTGTCCAACTAGGGCTTTTAACCAATCGTGTGCATCCAATAAGTTCATTTGTGTCATTGGATGAACATTTAGGTCATTTTCGTCCTACCTAGATTTATTCTTGTCCAACTAGGGCTTTTAACCAATCGTGTGCATCCAATAAGTTCATTTGTGTCATTGGATGAACATTTAGGTCATTTTCGTCCTACCTAGATTTATTCTTGTCCAACTAGGGCTTTTAACCAATCGTGTGCATCCAATAAGTTCATTTGTGTCATTGGATGAACATTTAGGTCATTTTCGTCCTACCTAGATTTATTCTTGTCCAACTAGGGCTTTTAACCAATCGTGTGCATCCAATAAGTTCATTTGTGTCATTGGATGAACATTTAGGTCATTTTCGTCCTACCTAGATTTATTCTTGTCCAACTAGGGCTTTTAACCAATCGTGTGCATCCAATAAGTTCATTTGTGTCATTGGATGAACATTTAGGTCATTTTCGTCCTACCTAGATTTATTCTTGTCCAACTAGGGCTTTTAACCAATCGTGTGCATCCAATAAGTTCATTTGTGTCATTGGATGAACATTTAGGTCATTTTCGTCCTACCTAGATTTATTCTTGTCCAACTAGGGCTTTTAACCAATCGTGTGCATCCAATAAGTTCATTTGTGTCATTGGATGAACATTTAGGTCATTTTCGTCCTACCTAGATTTATTCTTGTCCAACTAGGGCTTTTAACCAATCGTGTGCATCCAATAAGTTCATTTGTGTCATTGGATGAACATTTAGGTCATTTTCGTCCTACCTAGATTTATTCTTGTCCAACTAGGGCTTTTAACCAATCGTGTGCATCCAATAAGTTCATTTGTGTCATTGGATGAACATTTAGGTCATTTTCGTCCTACCTAGATTTATTCTTGTCCAACTAGGGCTTTTAACCAATCGTGTGCATCCAATAAGTTCATTTGTGTCATTGGATGAACATTTAGGTCATTTTCGTCCTACCTAGATTTATTCTTGTCCAACTAGGGCTTTTAACCAATCGTGTGCATCCAATAAGTTCATTTGTGTCATTGGATGAACATTTAGGTCATTTTCGTCCTACCTAGATTTATTCTTGTCCAACTAGGGCTTTTAACCAATCGTGTGCATCCAATAAGTTCATTTGTGTCATTGGATGAACATTTAGGTCATTTTCGTCCTACCTAGATTTATTCTTGTCCAACTAGGGCTTTTAACCAATCGTGTGCATCCAATAAGTTCATTTGTGTCATTGGATGAACATTTAGGTCATTTTCGTCCTACCTAGATTTATTCTTGTCCAACTAGGGCTTTTAACCAATCGTGTGCATCCAATAAGTTCATTTGTGTCATTGGATGAACATTTAGGTCATTTTCGTCCTACCTAGATTTATTCTTGTCCAACTAGGGCTTTTAACCAATCGTGTGCATCCAATAAGTTCATTTGTGTCATTGGATGAACATTTAGGTCATTTTCGTCCTACCTAGATTTATTCTTGTCCAACTAGGGCTTTTAACCAATCGTGTGCATCCAATAAGTTCATTTGTGTCATTGGATGAACATTTAGGTCATTTTCGTCCTACCTAGATTTATTCTTGTCCAACTAGGGCTTTTAACCAATCGTGTGCATCCAATAAGTTCATTTGTGTCATTGGATGAACATTTAGGTCATTTTCGTCCTACCTAGATTTATTCTTGTCCAACTAGGGCTTTTAACCAATCGTGTGCATCCAATAAGTTCATTTGTGTCATTGGATGAACATTTAGGTCATTTTCGTCCTACCTAGATTTATTCTTGTCCAACTAGGGCTTTTAACCAATCGTGTGCATCCAATAAGTTCATTTGTGTCATTGGATGAACATTTAGGTCATTTTCGTCCCCCATTGGCTTATTCTTGTCCAATTTGGGTTTTTAACCAATCTTGTGCATTCAATAAGTTCATTTGTGTCATTGGGTGAACATTTAGGTCATTTTCGTCCTCCCTTGGATTATTCTAGTCCAATTAGGGTTTTTATACAATGTTGTGCATCCAATAAGTTCATTTGTGTCTTTGGGTGAACATTTTGGTCATTTTCGCCCTCCCTAGGTTTACTATAGTCCAATTCAGGCTTTTAACCAATCTTGTGTATCTAACACTTGTGTTTGTATCTTTGGATGAACATTTAGGTCATTTTCGTGTTTACTAGACTTATTCTTGTCCAACTAGGGTTTTTAACCAATCTTGTGCATTCAATAAGTTCATTTGTGTCATTGGGTGAACATTTAGGTCATTTTCGTCCTCCCGGTTTTTAACCAATCTTGTGCATCTAATAGGTGTATTTGTGTTATTTGATGAATATTTAGGTCATTTTCGTCGTCCCTAAGATTATTCTTGTCCATCTTGGGTTTTTTACAAATTTTGTGCATCCAATATGTGTGTTTGTGTCAATGGATGAACATTTAGGTCATTTTCGTCTTTTCTAGACTTATTCTTGTCCAACTAGGGTTTTTAACCAATCTTGTGCATCTAATAGGTGTATTTGTGTTATTTGATGAACATTTAGGTCATTTTCGTCCTCCCTAGGCTTATTCTTGTCAAATTAGGGTTTTTAACAAATCTTGTGCTTCCAATAGGTGTGTTTATGTCATTGGATGAACATTTAGGTCATTTTCCTCCCCAATTGGCTTATTCTTGTTAAATTTGGGTTTTTAACCAATCTTGTGCATCCAATAAGTTCGTTTGTGTCATTGGGTGAACATTTAGGTCATTTTCGTCCTCCCTTGGATTATTTTAGTCCAATTAGGGTTTTTATACAATCTTGTGCATCTAATAAGTTCATTTGTGTCTTTGGATGAACATTTTGGTCATTTTCGCCCTCCCTAGGTTTATTATAGTCCAATTAAGGCTTTTAACCAATCTTGTGCATCCAATAGGTGTGTTTGTGTCATTGGATGAACATTTAGGTCATTTTCGTCCTCCTTAGACTTATTCTTATCCAACTACGGTTTTTAACCAATCTTGTGCATCCAATAGGTGTGTTTGTGTCATTGGATGAACATTTAGGTCATTTTCGTCCTCCTTAGGCTTATTCTTATCTAACTACGGTTTTTAACCAATCTTGTGCATCCAATAGGTGTGTTTGTGTCATTGGATGAACATTTAGGTCATTTTCGTTCTCCCTAGGATTATTCTATTCCAATTACGGTGTAACCAATCTTGAGCATCCAATAGGTATGTTTGTGTCATTGTATGAACATTTAGGTCATTTTCGTCCTCCCTAGGTTTATTCTTGTTCATCTTGGGTTTTTAACAAATCTTGTGCATCCAATAGGTGTGTTTGGGTCATTGGATGAACATTTAGGTCATTTTCGTCCTCCTTAGACTTATTCTTATCTAACTACGGTTTTTAACCAATCTTGTGCATCCAATAGGTGTGTTTGTGTCA
>NW_027339431.1:4561486-4564521 GCF_000331145.2 Cicer arietinum | reverse complement strand
GGATGAACATTTAGGCCATTTTCGTCCTCCCTAGGATTATTATTGTCCATCTTGGGTTTTTTACAAATTTTGTGCATCCAATAGGTGTGTTTGTGTCATTGGATGAACATTTAGGTCATTTTCGTCCTCCCTAGGTTTATTCTAATCCAATTAGCGTTTTTAACCAATCTTGTGCATCCAATAGGTGTGTTTGTGTCATTGGATGAACATTTAGGTCATTTTCGTCAACCCTAGGTTTATTCTTGTCCATCTTGGGTTTTTAACTAATCTTCTGCATCCAATAGGTGTGTTTATGTCATTGGATGAACATTTAGGTCAATTTGTCCTCCCTAGGTTTATTCTAGTCCAATTAGGGTTTTTAACCAATCTTGTGCATCCAATAGGTGTGTTTCTGTCATTGGATGAACATTTAGGTTGTTTTCGTCCTCCTTAGACTTATTCTTATCTAACTACGGTTTTTAACCAATCTTGTGCATCCAATAGGTGTGTTTGTGTCATTGGACAAACATTTAGGGCATTTTCGTCATTCTTTGGTTTATTCTTGTCCAATTAGGGTTTTTAACTAATCTTGTGCATCCAATAGGTGTATTTGTGTCATTGGATGAACATTTAGGCCATTTTCGTCCTCCCTAGGATTATTATTGTCCATCTTGGGTTTTTTACAAATTTTGTGCACCCAATAGGTGTGTTTGTGTCATTGGATGAACATTTAGGTCATTTTCGTCCTCCCTATGTTTATTCTTGTCCAATTAGGGATTTTAACCAATCTTGTGCATCAAATAAGTTCATTTGTGTCATTGGGTGAACATTTAGGTCATTTTCGTCCTCCCTTGGATTATTCTAGCCAATTAGGGTTTTTATACAATCTTGTGCATCCAATAAGTTCATTTGTGTCTTTGGATGAACATTTTGGTCATTTTCGCCCACCCAAGGTTTATTATAGTCCAATTAAGGCTTTCAACCAATCTTGTGCATCCAATAGGTGGGTTTGTGTCATTGGATGAACATTTAGGTCAGTTTCGTCCTCCCTAGGTTTATTCTTGTCCATCTTGGGTTTTTAACTAATCTGGTGCATCCAATAGGTGTGTTTATGTCATTGGATGAACATTTAGGTCAATTTCATCCTCCCTAGGTTTATACTAGTCCAATTACGATTTTTAACCAATCTTGCGCATCCAATACTTGTGTTTGTATCATTGGATGAACATTTAGGTCATTTTCGTCTTTTCTAGACTTATTCCTGTCCAACTAGGTTTTTTAACCAATCTTGTGCATCTAATAGGTGTATTTGTGTTATTTGATGAACATTTAGGTCATTTTCGTCCTCCCTAGGCTTATTCTTGTCAAATTAGGGTTTTTAACCAATCTTGTGCTTCCAATAGGTGTGTTTGTGTCATTGGATGAACATTTAGGTCATTTTCCTCCCCCATTGGCTTATTCTTGTCCAATTTGGGTTTTTAACCAATCTTGTGCATCAAATAGGTGTGTTTGTGTCATTGGACAAACATTTAGGGCTTTTTCGTCATTCTTTGGTTTATTCTTGTCCAATTAGGGTTTTTAACAAATCTTGTGCATCCAATAGGAGTGTTTGTGTCATTGGATGAACATTTAGCTCATTTTCGTCCTCCCTAGGTTTATTCTAATCCAATTAGGGTTTTTAACCAAACTTGTGCATCCAATAGGTGTGTTTGTGTCATTGGATGAACATTTAGCTCATTTTCGTCCTCCCTAGGTTTATTCTAATCCAATTAGGGTTTTTAACCAAACTTGTGCATCCAATAGGTGTGTTGGTGTCATTGGATGAACATTTAGTCATTTTCGTCATCCCTATGTTTATTCTTGTCCATCTTGGGTTTTTAACTAATCTTTTGCATCCAATAGGTGTGTTTATGTCATTGGATGAACATTTAGTTCAATTTCGTCTTCCCTAGGTTTATTCTAGTCCAATTAGGGTTTTTAACCAATCTTGTGCATCCAATAGGTGTGTTTGTGTCATTGGATGAACATTTAGGTTATTTTCGTCCTCCCTAGGTTTATTCTAATTCAATTAGGGTTTTTAACCAATCTTGTGCATCCAATAGGTGTGTTTGTGTCATTGGATGAACATTTAGGTTATTTTCGTCCTCCCTAGGTTTATTCTAATTCAATTAGGGTTTTTAACCAATCTTGTGCATCCAATAGGTGTGTTTGTGTCATTGGATGAACATTTAGGTTATTTTCGTCCTCCCTAGGTTTATTCTAATTCAATTAGGGTTTTTAACCAATCTTGTGCATCCAATAGGTGTGTTTGTGTCATTGGATGAACATTTAGGTTATTTTCGTCCTCCCTAGGTTTATTCTAATTCAATTAGGGTTTTTAACCAATCTTGTGCATCCAATAGGTGTGTTTCTGTCATTGGATGAACATTTAGGTCATTTTCGTCCTCCTTAGACTTATTCTTATCTAACTACGATTTTTAACCAATCTTGTGCATCCAATAGGTGTGTTTGTGTCATTGGACAAACATTTAGGGCATTTTCGTCATTCTTTGGCTTATTCTTGTCCAATTTGGGTTTTTAACTAAACTTGTGCATCCAATAGGTGTGTTTGTGTCATTGGATGAACATTTAGGCCATTTTCGTCCTCCCTAGCATTATTATTGTCCATCTTGGCTTTTTTACAAATTTTGTGCATCAAATCTTGTGCATCCAATAGGTGTGTTTGTGTCATTGGATGAACATTTAGGTCATTTTCGTCCTCCTTAGACTAATTCTTATCTAACTACGGTTTTTAACCAATCTTGTGCATCCAATAGGTGTGTCTATGTCATTGGACAAACATTTAGGGCATTTTCGTCATTCTTTGGCTTATTCTTGTCCAATTAAGGTTTTTAACTAATCTTTAGCATCCAATAGGTCTGTTTGTGTCATTGGATAAACATTTAGGCCATTTTCGTCCTCCCTAGCATTATTATTGTCCATCTTGGCTTTTTTACAAATTTTGTGCATCAAATAGGTGTGTTTGTGTCATTGGATGAACATTTAGGTCATTTTCG
>NW_027339431.1:4559335-4561390 GCF_000331145.2 Cicer arietinum | reverse complement strand
ATTAGGGTTTTTAACCAATCTTGTGCATCCAATAGGTGTGTTTGTGTCATTGGATGAACATTTAGGTCATTTTCGTCCTCCTTAGACTTATTCTTATCTAACTACGGTTTTTAACCAATCTTGTGCATCCAATAGGTGTGTCTGTGTCATTGGACAAACATTTAGGGCATTTTCGTCATTCTTTGGCTTATTCTTGTCCAATTAAGGTTTTTAACTAATCTTGTGCATCCAATAGGTCTGTTTGTGTTATTGGAGAAACATTTAGGCCATTTTCGTCCTACCTAGACTTATTCTTGTCCAACTAGGGTTTTTAACCAATCTTGTGCATCCAATAAGTTAATTTGTGTCATTGGATGAACATTTAGGTCATTTTCGTCCTTCCTACACTTATTCTTGTCCAACTAGGGCTTGTGCATCCAATACTTGTGTTTGTATCATTGGATGAACATTTAGGTAATTTTCGTCCTCCCTAGGCTTATTCTTGTCAAATTAGGGTTTTTAACCAATCTTGTGCTTCCAATAGGTGTGTTTGTTTCAATGGATGAACATTTAGGTCATTTTCGTCCGCCATAGGCTGATTCTTGTCCAATTTGGGTTTTTAACCAATCTTGTGCATCCAATAAGTTCATTTGTGTCATTGGGTGAACATTTAGGTCATTTTCGTCTTCCCTAGGCTTATTCTTGTCCAATTAAGGTTTTTAACTAATCTTGTGCATCCAATAAGTTCATTTGTGTCATTGTGTGAACATTTAGGTCATTTTCGTCCTCCCTAGACATATTCTTGTCCAACTAGGATTTTTAACCAATCTTGTGCATCCAATAAGTTCATTTGTGTCATTGGGTGAACATTTAGGTCATTTTCGTCGTCCCTTGGATTATTCTAGTCCAATTAGGGTTTTTATACAATCTTGTGCATCTAATAAGTTCATTTGTGTCTTTTGATTAACATTTTGGTCATTTTCGCCCTCCCTAGGTTTAATATAGTCCAATTTTTGCTTTTAACCAATCATGTGCATCCAATAGGTGTGTTTGTGTCATTGGATGATCATTTAGGTCATTTTCGTCCTACCTAGACATATTCTTGTCCAACTAGGATTTTTAACCAATCTTGTGAATCCAATAAGTTCATTTGTCTCATTGGATGAACATTTAGGTCATTTTCGTCCTCCCTAGACATATTCTTGTCCAACTAGGATTTTTAACCAATCTTGTGAATCCAATAAGTTCATTTGTCTCATTGGATGAACATTTAGGTCATTTTCGTCCTCCCTAGACATATTCTTGTCCAACTAGGATTTTTAACCAATCTTGTGAATCCAATAAGTTCATTTGTCTCATTGGATGAACATTTAGGTCATTTTCGTCCTCCCTAGACATATTCTTGTCCAACTAGGATTTTTAACCAATCTTGTGAATCCAATAAGTTCATTTGTCTCATTGGATGAACATTTAGGTCAATTTCGTCCTCCCTAGGTTTATTCTAGTCCAGTTACGGTTTTTAACAAATCTTGTACATCCAATAGTTGTGTTTGTGTCATTGGATGAACATTTAGGTCATTTTTGTCCTTTCTAGACTTATTGTTGTCCAACAAGGGTTTTTAACCAATCTTGTGCATCTAATAGGTGTGTTTGTGTCATTGGATGAACATTTAGGTCAATTTCGTCCTCCCTAGGCTTATTCTTGTCCAACTAGGATTTTTAACCAATCTTGTGCATCCAATAAGTTCATTTGTCTCATTGGATGAACATTTAGGTCAATTTCGTCCTCCCTAGGCTTATTCTTGTCCAACTAGGATTTTTAACCAATCTTGTGCATCTAATAGGTGTGTTTGTGTTATTGGATGAACATTTAGGTCATTTACGTCGTCCCTAGGTTTATTTTAGTGCAATTAGAATTTTTACCCAATCATGTGCATCCAATAGGTGTGTTTGTGTCATTGGATAAACATTTAGGCCATTTTCGTCCTACCTATACTTATTCTTGTCCAACTAGGGTTTTTAACCAATCTTGTGTATCCAATAAGTTCATTTGTGTCATTGGATGAACATTTAGGT
>NW_027339431.1:4556632-4558987 GCF_000331145.2 Cicer arietinum | reverse complement strand
GTGTCATTGGATGAACATTTAGGTCATTTTCGTCCCCCATTGGCTTATTCTTGTCTAATTTGGGTTTTTAACCAATCTTGTGCATCCAATAAGTTCATTTGTGTCATTGGGTGAACATTTAGGTCATTTTCGTCCTCCCTTGGGTTATTCTAGTCCAATTAAGGTTTTTATACAATCTTGTGAATCTAATAAGTTCATTTGTGTCTTTGGATGAACATTTAGGTCATTTTCGTCCTCCCTAGGTTTACTCTTGTCCATCTTGGGTTTTTAACTAATCTTGTGCATCCAATAGGTGTGTTTATGTCATTGAATGAACATTTAGGTCAATTTCGTCCTCCCTAGGTTTATTCTAGCCCAATTAGGGTTTTTAACCAATCTTGTGCATCCAATAGGAGTGTTTGTGTCATTGGATGAACATTTAGGTCATTTTCGTCCTACCTAGACTTATTTTTGTCCAACTAGGGTTTTTAACCAATCTTGTGTATCCAATAAGTTCATTTGTGTCATTGGATGAACATTTAGGTCAATTTCGTCCTCCCTAGGTTTATTCTAGTCCAGTTACGGTTTTTAACAAATCCTGTACATCCAATAGTTGTGTTTGTATCGTTGGATGATCATTTAGGTCACTTTCGTCCTTTCTAGACTTATTCATGTCCAACAAGGAATTTTAACCAATCTTGTGCATCTAATAGGTGTGTTTATGTCAATGAATGAACATTTAGGTCAATTTCGTCCTCCCTAGGTTTATTCTAGCCCAATTAGGGTTTTTAACCAATCTTGTGCATCCAATAGGTGTGTTTGTGTCATTGGATGAAAATTTAGGTCATTTTCGTCCTACCTAGACTTATTCTTGTCCAACTAGGGTTTTTAACCAATCTTGTGCATCCAATAGGTGTGTTTGTGTCATTGGATGAAAATTTAGGTCATTTTCGTCCTACCTAGACTTATTCTTGTCCAACTAGGGTTTTTAACCAATCTTGTGCATCCAATAGGTGTGTTTGTGTCATTGGATGAACATTTAGGTCATTTTCGTCCTCCTTAGGTTTATTCTTGTCCATCTTGGGTTTTTTTTTTTAATCTTGGGCATCCAAAAGGTGTGTTTGTGTCATTGGATGAACATTTAGGTCATTTTCGTCCTCCCTAGGTTTATTTTAGTCCAATTAGGGTTTTTAACCAATCTTGTGCATCCAATAGGTGGGTTTATGTCATTGGATGAACATTTAGGTCATTTTCATCCTACCTAGACATATTCTTGTCCAACTAGGGTTTTTAACCAATCTTGTGCATCCAATAGGTGGGTTTATGTCATTGGATGAACATTTAGGTCATTTTCATCCTACCTAGACATATTCTTGTCCAACTAGGGTTTTTAACCAATCTTGTGCATCCAATAGGTGGGTTTATGTCATTGGATGAACATTTAGGTCATTTTCATCCTACCTAGACATATTCTTGTCCAACTAGGGTTTTTAACCAATCTTGTGCATCCAATATGTGTGTTTGTGTCATTGGATGAACATTTAGTTCATTTTCGTCCATAATTGGCTTATTCTTGTCCAGTTTGGGTTTTTAACCAATCTTGTGCATCCAATAAGTTCATTTGTGTCATTGGATGTCATTGGATGAACATTTAGGTCATTTTCGTTCTCCCTAGGTTTATTCTTGTCCATCTTGGGTTTTTAACTAATCTTGTGCATCCAATAGGTGTGTTTGTGTCATGGGATGAACATTTAGGTCATTTTCGTTCTCCCTAGGTTTATTCTTGTCCATCTTGGGTTTTTAACTAATCTTGTGCATCCAATAGGTGTGTTTGTGTCATGGGATGAACATTTAGGTCATTTTCGTTCTCCCTAGGTTTATTCTTGTCCATCTTGGGTTTTTAACTAATCTTGTGCATCCAATAGGTGTGTTTGTGTCATGGGATGAACATTTAGGTCATTTTCGTCCTACCTAGACTTATTCTTGTCCAACTAGGGTTTTTAACCAATCTTGTGCACATCTAATAGGTGTATTTGTATTATTTGATGAACATTTAGGTCATTTTCGTCCTCCCTAGGCTTATTCTTGTCAAATTAGGGTTTTTAACCAATCTTGTGCTTCCAATAGGTGTGTTTGTGTCGTTGGATGAACATTTAGGTCATTTACGTCGTCCCTAGGTTTATTTTAGTGCAATTAGAATTTTTACCCAATCATGTGCATCCAATAGGTGTGTTTGTGTCATTGGACAAACATTTAGGGCATTTTTGTCGTTCTTTGGCTTATTCTTGTCCGATTAGGGTTTTTAACTAATCTTGTGCATCCAATAGGTGTGTTTGTGTCATTGGATGAACATTTAGGTCATTTTCGTCCTCCCTA
>NW_027339431.1:4556102-4556530 GCF_000331145.2 Cicer arietinum | reverse complement strand
TTTGTGTTTGTGTCATTGGATGAACATTTAGGTCATTTTCGTCCTACCTAGACTTATTCTTGTCCAACTAGGGTTTCTAACCAATCTTGTGAATCCAACAAGTTCATTTGTGTCATTGGATGAACATTTAGGTCAATTTCGTCCTCCCTAGGTTTATTCTAGTCCAATTACGGTTTTTAACAAATCTTGTGCATCCGATAGTTGTATTTGTATCATTGGATGATCATTTAGGTCATTTTCGTCATCCAATAGTTGTGTTTGTATCATTGGATGATCATTTAGGTCATTTTCGTCCTTTCTAGACTTATTCTTGTCCAACTAGGGTTTTTAACCAATCTTGTGCATCAAATAGGTGTATTTGTGTTATTGGATGAACATTTAGGTCATTTTCGTCGTCCCTAGGTTTATTTTAGTCCAATTAGGGTTTT
>NW_027339431.1:4553694-4554492 GCF_000331145.2 Cicer arietinum | reverse complement strand
ATCTTGTGCTTCCAATAGGTGTGTTTGTGTCATTGGATGATCATTTAGGTCATTTTCGTCCCCCATTGGCTTATTCTTGTCCAATTTGGGTTTTTAACCATTCTTGTGCATCCAGTAAGTTCATTTGTGTCATTGGGTGAACATTTAGGTCATTTTTGTCCTCCCTTGGATTATTCTAGTCCAACTAGGGTTTTTATACAATCTTGTGCATCCAATAACTTCATTTGTGTCTTTGGAGGAACATTTTGGTTATTTTCGCCCTCCCTAGGTTTATTATAGTCCAATTAAGGCTTTTAACCAATCTTGTGCATCCAATAGGTGTGTTTGTGTCATGGGATGAACATTTAGGTCATTTTCATTCTCCCCAGGTTTATTCTTGTCCATCTTGGGTTTTTAACTAATCTTGTGCATCCAATAGGTGTGTTAGGCTTATTCTTGTCCAAATAGGGTTTTTAACCAATCTTGTGCATCCAATAGGTGTGTTTGTGTCATTGGATGAACATTTAGGTCATTTTCGTCCTTTCTAGACTTATTCTTGTCCAACTAGGGTTTTTAACCAATCTTGTGCATCTAATAGGTGTATTTGTGTTATGTGATGAACATTTAGGTCATTTTCGTCCTCCCTAGGCTTATTCTTGTCAAATTAGGGTGTTTAACCAATCTTGTGCTTCCAATAGATGTGTTTGTGTCCTTGGATGAACATTTAGGTCATTTTCGTCCCCAACTGGCTTTTTCTTGTCCAATTTGGGTTTTTAACTAATCTTGTGCATCCAATAATTCATTTGTGTCATTGGTTGA
>NW_027339431.1:4551777-4553194 GCF_000331145.2 Cicer arietinum | reverse complement strand
AAAACCGTAATTGGACTAGAATAAACCTAGGGAGGACGAAAATGACTTAAATGTTCATCCAATATAACAAATACACCTATTAGATGCACAAGTTTGTTTAAAAACCGTAGTTGGAGAAAAATAAGACTAGAAAGGACGAAAATGACCTAAATGATCATCCAATGACACAAATGAACTTATTGGATGCACAAGATTGGTTAAAAACCCTAGTTGGAAAAGAATAAGTCAAGGTAGGACGAAAATGACCTAAATTTTTATCCAATGACACAAACACACCTATTGGATGCACAAGATTGGTTAAAAACCCTAATTGAACTAGAATAAACCTAGGGAGGACGGAAATGACCTAAATGTTCATCCAATGACACAAACACACCTTTTGGATTCACAAGATTAGTAAAAAAAGCCAAGATGGACAAGAATAAACCTAGGGAAGACGAAAATGACCTAAATGTTCATCCAATGACACAAACACACCTATTGGATGCACAAGATTGGTTAAAAACCCTAATTGGACAAGAATAAACCTAGGGAGGACGAAAATGACCTAAATGTTCATCCAATGACACAAACACACCTATTGGATGCACAAGATTGGTTAAAAACCCTAATTGGACAAGAACAACAAAAGGAATGACGAAAATGACCTAAATGTTCATCCAATATTACAAACACAACTATTGGATGCACAAGATTGGTTAAAAACCGTAATTAGACTAGAATAAACCTAGGAAGGACGAAAAAGACCTAAATGTTCATCCAATGACACAAATGAACTAATTGGATGCAGAAGATTGGTTAAAAACCCTAGTTGGACAAGAATAAGTCTAGGTAGGACAAAAATGACCTAAATGTTCATCCAATGACACAAATGAACTAATTGGATGCAGAAGATTGGTTAAAAACCCTAGTTGGACAAGAATAAGTCTAGGTAGGACAAAAATGACCTAAATGTTCATCCAATGACACAAATACACATATTGGATGCACAAGATTGGTTAAAAACCCTTGTTTGACAAGAATAAGTCTAGGTAGGACGAAAAAGACCTAAATGTTCATCTAATGACACAAAGACACCTATTGGATGCAAAAGATTGGTTAAAAACCCAAATTGGACTAGAATAAACCTCGGGAGGACGAAAATGACCTAAATATTCATCCAATGACAGAAACACACCTATTGGATGCACAAGATTAGTTAAAAACCCAAGATGGACAAGAATAAGTCAAGAAAGGACGAAAATGACCTAAATGTTCATCCAATGATACAAACACAACTATTGGATGCACAAGATTGGTTAAAAACCCTAATTGGACTAGAATAAACTTAGGGAGGACGAAAATGACCTAAATGTTAACCCAATGACACAAATCAACGTATTGGACGCACAAGATTGGTTAAAAACCCAAATTGGAC
>NW_027339431.1:4550808-4551599 GCF_000331145.2 Cicer arietinum | reverse complement strand
AGGGAGGACGAAAATGACCTAAATGTTCATTCAATGACACAAATGGACTTATTGGATGAACAACATTTGTTAAAAACACTAGTACGACAAGAATAAGTCTAGGAAGGACGAAAATGACCTAAATGTTCATCCAATGATACAAACACACCTATTAGATGCACAAGATTGGTTAAAAACCCTAATTGGACTAGAATAAACTTAGGGAGGATGAAAATGACCTAAATGTTCAACCAATGACACAAATAAACTTATTGGATGCACAAGATTGGTTAAAAACCCTTATTGGACTAGAATAAGCCAATGGAGGACGAAAATAACCTTAATGTTCATCCAATGACACAAACACACCTATTGGAAGCACAAGATTGGTTAAAAACCCTATGTTGGACTTTAGTCCTTTTAATCCTAATTTTGACATAATTAACAAACATACAATGTTCATACATCATATGATAAATCTAACATTTTAACTGAGCAAGATTTTAGGAACAACAACTCAACCCTACACACTTGAGACAAATTGCTTGGAACTCAAGAAATCAACAAAAGTTGAATATTCACTGAGTAAATCGATTGGGAAATCGATTTCATAAAAAGGGTTGTAAGGAAACATAACTGTTTGTGGTTGTATAATCGATTAGGCAATCGACTGGCACAATTAGAAATAAAAACTGCACAAGTCAGTGGCAACCTGTTTTACAGGCTAATCGATTGGCAAATCGATTGTGCACATCACAAAGTAAAAACTGATTGAAACAAATCGATTGGGAAATCGATTGGGCAAGTCACAG
>NW_027339431.1:4547926-4550501 GCF_000331145.2 Cicer arietinum | reverse complement strand
TAATACTCTCTCCATTTACCGCTTTTTGCATTAACTGACAAAGGGGGAGAGAAATTATAACTGGTTGATACAGAGAAATTTTTTTTACCTGTTTGTTTTATAACTTGTGGTAACTGTTTATCTGATGCTTATACTCTGATGATTATACTGTTGTGCTATTTTACTCTGATGACTGATAATGAATTATTAAAATGCTCTAATATGGTTATATAGCATGTGTACTTATACTCTGATATTCTGATATTATGATCTGGTACTGGTACATATGATGCTATGAAACTATTTCTGTTGTTAATATTATATCTTGAAATGCTCAACTCAAGTTAAAATTGTATGCTTGTCACTTATGCAAAAAGGGGGAGATTGTTGGACTTTAGTCCTCTTAATCCTAATTTTGACATAATTAACAAACATACAATGTTCATACATCATATGATAAATCTAACATTTTAACTGAGCAAGATTTTAGGAACAACAACTCAACCCTACACACTTGAGACAAATTGCTTGGAACTCATAAAAAGGGTTGTAAGGAAACATAACTGTTTGTGGTTGTATAATCGATTAGGCAATCGGCTGGCACAATTAGAAATAAAAATTGCGCAAGTTAGTGGCAACCTGTTTTACAGGCTAATCGATTGGCAAATCGATTGTGCACATCATAAAGTAAAACGGATTGAAACAAATCGATTGGGAAATCGATTGGAAAAGTAACAGGGACAATCCATTTTCTAGGCTAATTGATTGGCAAATCGATTGCTTAAATAATATTTCAAAAGTAACATGACATGTGACAAACACAATCGATTGGACAATCTATTGTGAGAATTTCAATCATGTTAAGTTTGGTTTCAATTGATTGGGAAATCGATTGAACTAAACATCTGGTAAGAACTTTTCAGGCAAATACTACCAAATCGATTGGCACTTCGATTAACATGAAAATAGCTAAGTCACTGTTTTAAACACAATCGATTGGCAAATCGATTGAAACAAATATTTTGAAATCACAGTGAACTTTCAAATTGTGGCCAAATCGATTCTGTGTATTTGTAAATCGATTATGAGACTTAGTAAATCGATTAAGTAATTGATTGGTGTGATTTTTATTGGAACAAAACACCTGACATCGATTATGCAATCGATTCATATAAGTCTCCACATAATTTACTAAAAAGTGTTTTTTAAATGAATCGATTGGCAAATCGATTGGTTTGTATAGTTTCAAGATTCAAGAAAAACAAGACTCGCTATAATCGATTGGCAAATCGATTAGGACTGTTTTATCACTTTAATGAATCGATTGGTAAATCGATTTATTAGTTGTTTTTCAGAAACTATATAAACTGTTTTCAATCATTCTCTCAAAAACACATGAAAAACATTTTGAATATACTTCAGAACACTGAAGAACTCTTAAGAACATATTGTTAACATTCTGATATTGCATTTTCAGATCAAGACCAAAAAGATTATCCATAATCATTGAGAGAGCTGAAAAAGTATTCTTGAGAGAAAAGACAATGTTCTCATAAACAATCATTGAGCATCCAGATTCGTGTGAGATACATTGATCAAGATTGAGGACACTTTTTGTACTTCTTTTATTTTGTTTGTTACAAATACTCTGTAAAGAAACGACTGCGAAAAATCCAGCTAAAAACTGGTGGCGATCTTTTTGGGTGAGAGGCCTCATCAAGAAGGAGCCGGACGTGATCTTGTGTGAGTCCGCCGAGTGACTGCAAAGATCAAGGGGTTAAGCAATAGGAAAGAGATTGTGTTAGATAGATAGGTTTCGAGGAAACTAGACAATCTGTAAACAAGTCACAATTCTTTCTATTGGAGAAAAAGCTGAAATCTAGTTGGATTGTCAGGACTGGATGTAGGTTGTCTTATTGACAACTAAACCAGGATAAACCTTGGTGCATTCTATCCCTTATCCTTTTACTTTTAATTGTTAATCTTGTATGCCGCATTATAATTCTGTTGTGTGTATGAATCTAAATAAATCTTGCATCGTATGATTGTATGTTCGATCTTAATTGTATGCTAGACGTATTCGATTCTCTATATTGCTTTAATTTGTTAAAGACTGATAAATTCTGATTATTTCGAGGTCATAATAATCAACACCCTAATTGGACAAGAATCAGCCTAGGGAGGACGAAAATGACCTAAATGTTCATCCAATGACACAAACATATCTATTGGATGTTGGACTTTAGTCCTTTTAATCCTAATTTTGACATAATTAACAAACATACAATGTTCATACATCATATGATAAATCTAACATTTTAATTGAGCAAGATTTCCGGAACAACAACTCAACCCTACACACTTGAGACAAATTGCTTGGAACTCAAGAAATCAACAAAAGTTGAATATTCACTGAGTAAATCGATTGGGCAATCGATTTCATAAAAAGGGTTGTAAGGAAACATACTGTTTGTGGTTGTATAATCGATTAGGCAATCGACTGGCACAATTAGAAATAAAAATTGCGCAAGTCAGTGGCAACCTGTTTTACAGGCTAATCGATTGGCAAATCGATTGTGCACATCACAAAGTAAAA
>NW_027339431.1:4546770-4547362 GCF_000331145.2 Cicer arietinum | reverse complement strand
TTGAATATACTTCAGAACACTGAAGAACTCTTAAGAACATATTGTTAACATTCTGATATTGCTTTTTCAGATCAAAACCAAAAAGATTATCCATAATCATTGAGAGAGCTGAAAAAGTATTCTTGAGAGAAAAGACAATGTTCTCATAAACACTCATTGAATAACCAAATTCGTGTGAGATACATTGATCAAGATTGAAGACTCTTTTTGTACTTCTTTTATTTTGTTTGTAACAAATACTCTGTAAACAAACGACTGCGAAAAATCCAGCTAGAAACTGGTGGCGATCTTCTTGGGTGAGAGGCCTCATCAAGAAGGAGTCGGACTTGATCTTGTGTGAGTCTGCCGAGTGACTGCAAGGATCAAGGGGTTAAGCAATAGGAAAGAGATTGTGTTAGATAGATAGGTTTCGAGGAAACTGGACAATCTGTAAACAAGTCACAATTCTTTCAATTGGAGAAAAAGCTAAAATCCAATTGGATTGTCAGGACTGGATGTAGGTTGTCGTTGACAACTGAACCAGGATAAACCTTGGTGCATTGTATCCCTTATCCTTTTACTTTTAATTGTTAATCTTGTATGCCGCATTATA
>NW_027339431.1:4543067-4546593 GCF_000331145.2 Cicer arietinum | reverse complement strand
ATTCTGATTATTTCGAGGTCATAATAATCAACAATTGGCACCAGAGCCTGACTTTTTTAGAGGTAATACTCATAAAAGGAACATGGCCTCAGTTGATTTTCTAGGAGAAGGTGCTTCACTTGCAAGACCCCCAGCCTTCAATGGAACCGCATACATGTATTGGAAACATAGGATGCTGATATTTCTGGAAGCCAGTGGTATTGATATTCTAGATGCTGTTGAAAATGGACCCTACATACCCAAAATTGCTGGAACAAATGACTTGATGATCCCCAAGCCCAGAGACGAATGGTCTGAGGACGATAAAAAGAAGGTAGGTTATAATGCTAAAGATAAGAATATTATAACATCTGCTTTGTGAGCAGAAGAATTCTTTAGGGTATCAAACTGTAAATCAGCAAAGGAAATGTGGGACATTCTTCAAGAAACACATGAAGGAACCATAGACGTGAAAAGAGCTCGTGTAAATACACTCATGCACGAATACGAATTGTTTAGCATGAAGAAAGATGAATCTATAAGTGATCTACATACGAGGTTTACACACGTTATAAACAACCTTCATGCCCTGGGAAAACAGGTGGAGAATGAACAGCAAATCAGAAAGATCATGAGGTGTTTAACTAGAGAATGGCAGCCCAAAATAACTGCTATTGCTGAATCGAAAGATCTGGCAAAAATGACCACTGCAACACTATTTGGAAAGCTCAGGGAGCACGAAATGGAGTTGCATAGACTAGATGAGTCAGAACAAGAAAGCAGGAAAAAGAAAGGATTGTATTTGAAAGCCCAAACGCATCAATCAAAAACTGAACAAGAAAGTTGCTCAGATGAATCAGGCAGTGAGACGGATGAAGAGCCTGAGATTGGTTTGCTTGTCAAAAAGTTTAAGAAATTTCTGAAGAAGAAAAACAACAAATTCAGAAAGCCATCCAGCTCTAAGACTAGTGACAACAAGACAATCACATGTTATGAATGTGGTAAAACTGGTCACATAAAGTCGGAGTGTTACAAGTTGCAGAACAAAAATAGAGCTACAAAAACAAAAGGCAAGGAACCAGTCACCAAAATCAGAAAAGCTTATGTTGCATGGAATGACAACGAAGAATCCTTTGCCTCTTCAGATGAAAATGAGGTTAGTTCATAATCTAATCCAACTTATGATGAACTGCAAGAAGCTTTCAATGAACTGCATGATGAGTATGTGAATTCCATAAAACAGTTGATAAGCACAAAGAAAATGCTTGAACAAATGAAAAATGACCATAAAGAAATTGAAAATTTATGTGAACAACTGAAAAAGGATTCACATGACAAATCTGCAAAATGCATTGAACTTGAAAATAATGTTGCATCATTAAAATCTGATTTATTGAAGTTTGGTAATAGTAAATATAAACTAAATGTCATACTTAGCAATCAAAGACATGTTCATGAAAAATCTGGTTTAGGATATAAACCCAATATGCATGTTAAAAGAAATAAAAATAGATATGGTATTGGTTATATGCAAACCAGAAATGTCAAACATGGTCAAAAATCTGCTATTTCAAAGAGTATGTATGACATCTTTACTAAACCAAACAAACATTCATCCTTTGATGGCAAATGTCATTTCTGTTGCAGAAAGGGACATTTTGTTTCAAATTGCAAATTTAAAAAATTAGCCAATAGCGGATGGAAGCAAGTTTGGATAGCAATGAAACCAATTTTTGACACTAACCTTCCAGGACCCAATTTAAATTGGGGACCTAAAGTAAAATTCTGATTGTGTGTTGCAGGTGTGCTTGACATCCACTAAGCATTCTTGGTATTTAGATAGCGGATGCTCAAAGCACATGACAAGAGACAAATCCAAATTCATCTCCTTGACATTAAAGGAAGGAGGTTTTGTCAAATATGGTGACAACAATAGAGGAAAGATTATTGGAATTGGTGACATAGGCAATGAGTCAACTGCAATAATCAAAAATGTCTTATATGTTGAAGGGCTAAAACACAATTTGCTGAGCATAAGCCAGCTATGTGATAAAGGCTTTCAGGTAAGTTTTTCATCACAATCTTGCATTATTGGGCATAAAGATGACAAACACATAAAGTTAGTTGGTGACAGAATTAATAACATTTATATGTTAGATTTTAATTCTTTGCCAAGTACTATATGTTGCTTGTTATCTAATTCAGATGAGACTTGGTTATGGCATAAACGTATAGCGCATATTCATATAGATCATTTGAATAGACTTGTTAGCAAACAGCTAGTTATAGGTCTCCCTAATAAGAAGTTTTCTAAGGATAGACTGTGTGACTCCTGTGAGAGAAGCAAACTGGTTAAGACTCCCTTTCCCTCTATAGATATGGTTAGAACAAATAGAGTTTTGCAGTTAGTTCACATGGACCTTTTTGGACCTGCTCAAGTGAAGAGCTTTGGAGGTAACCTTTATGGATATGTGTTGGTTGATGACTATTCAAGGTTCACATGGACATATTTTCTGGCTCATAAGAGTGATGCATTCTCAACTTTTAAGAAATTTGCTGCTTTGGTTCAAAATGAGAATGACCAGAAAATTGTATCAATTAAAAGTGATCATGGAGGTGAATTCCAAAATGATTCTTTTCAAACTTATTGTGAACAACATGGAATCAACCACATATATTATGCCCCTAGGACACCGCAGCAAAATGGGGTAGTGGAGAGGAAAAATAGATCCTTAGAAGAGTTAGTTAGGACTATGCTTAAGAACTCCAACCTACCTAAGTACTTTTGGGCAGATGCAATTATTACAGCCACTCATGTTGTCAATAGAGTACTCATTAGGGCCCTGCTTAGAAAAACCCCCTATGAGCTTTACAAGGGTAGAAAACCAAACCTTTCCTACTTTAGAATCTTTGGTTGTAAGTGCTTTGTGTTGAACAATGGCAAAGAACACCTAGGAAAGTTTGACCCTAAGGCAGATGAAGGTATTTTTCTAGGATACTCCCAAACTAGTAAGGCCTATAAAATCTACAAAAAAATAACAAAGACCATAGAAGAGTCAGTTCATGTAAAGTTTGATGAATTATTTACAGAAAACTTGAACAAAACTCCTCCTATGGTTGATGACTTTTTGGATGAAGTTGTAGAGTCTGAACCAGTAGAACAACCTGTAGCTGTCCCTCCAACTATATCTGACTGTGTAGAACCTATAAGAACCAGTGATTTACCTAAGGAATGGAAGTTCAACAGAAACCACCCCATAGACAACATTATAGGGGATATCTCTAAAGGTGTTGCAACTAGGAAGAACCTTAGACAGTTTTGTAACTTTACAGCCTTTGTATCTCAGATTGAACCTAAGAACATTAAGGAAGCCCTGTTAGATAGTGAGTGGATACTTGTTATGCAAGAGGATTTAAACCAGTTTGAGAGAAACAAGGTGTGGAGTTTAGTACCTAAGCCAGAGGGTAAGCACATCATAGGAACCAGGTGGGTGTTCAGAAACAAGTTAGATGAGAATGGAGTTATAACCAGAAACAAAGCTAGACT
>NW_027339431.1:4538925-4542190 GCF_000331145.2 Cicer arietinum | reverse complement strand
TTATTGGATTTTGGTGTTGACTTGGGAACAGTACCTATCATGTGTGATAACACAAGTGCAATAAGTATTACTAAGAATCCAGTGATGCACTCCAGGACCAAGCACATTGAAGTAAGACATCATTTTATAAGGGATCACTTTCAAAATGGAATCATTAAGCTTGAGTATGTTAACACAGCTGAGCAGCTGGCTGACATCTTCACAAAAGCTTTACCAAGAGAAAGTTTCCTGCATATAAGGATGAAACTAGGGATCATTGATCCTAGTGAGGTATGATGTTTGAATCTTTTTATAGGACACTTCTGGTGTTTGTAGTGTTTTCCAGTTAAATCGATTTGGGAATCGATTACCAGCATGGTAAATGGTTTACAAAATCTATTTGGGAATCGATTGCTTTGACCCCAGACTTCAAAGTTCGGAAATTTTTTTTAACTTGCCCGAGCGTCGATTGGGAAATTGACTAGTTCAACTTTCAACTTTAAAACAATCGATTTGGACATCGATTGAGTAAATCAGGAAATTGACTTGGGAATCGATTTACAATATGACCGTTGTGACTAGCCGTTGGATGTAATAATTACTAAATCGATTAACATTACCCAGCAACGGTAACCTAATCGATTTGGGAATCGATTTACACATTTAAGGGTTTAAATAGGAACAGTTATCAATCGATTTCTGGACTTCAGTTCTCCAGATTTCATTATTTTCTCTGCTTCATCTCTTTGCTCTGTCTCTGCAATTGTTCTCTGTTACTGTCCACATTCAACCTACTTCTACTTACGATTATGGCACGAGTTAAACAAACCCAAGCACGCACTCCCTCACCTTCATCATCTTCATCCAGTGGAACCCCTTCACCACCACCTACTTTAACCAAAAGAGTACCCATTCCTACACATAAAATTCTTGCCAAAGACAAAGGCAAGGCACCTGCTGCTATTCAAGAGAAACCCAAAAAGAGAAAGGAACCACCAACTGAGAAACCTATGGCAGATGCCATGGAAGAAATTTCTTAGAAAAAGAAGAAGAAACCAGTTTCTTCACCCCCTCCCAAGAAAGCTCTTGCATCCAAGGAAAAAGATGCAGAACCTACCATACCATCAGACTTTCTTAAAAGGAAAATCCATGAGGGTCGTACTCTGGATTTTGCCTATTATGATACAGACGGTTTTACTTTTCAGAACCATCTGAGATTTCACTGTCTTGAGAGCTTTCTCTCTTCTACTCTTGATAGTTATCCAAGATTGATAAGGGAATTTTACTCAATGTTCAAGCTGACTGAAGAAGGTTTCAAGGCTCAGGTCAAAGGGAAAAGGATTTCTATGTCCTTTGAAGATTTTTCTACTTTATCAGGATTGCCATTTCACGGAAAATCTATAGACGGCAGTTCTGAAGCTGATACGGCTGACGAAGGATGGGAAGAATCGGTTGACAGGCATACTGCTGTTAAGGACCTGATGATTGATGGTTTTGTTGAAACCATTTCATTACCTATCGGTCAAATGAAGGTCGAACATCGAATGCTGATGTACACGCTGACCCGGATGCTTGTACCACGTTCAGGTAACCATGCCGTAGTCCAGAAGTGGGATATATTACTGCTATGGGGTTTATCCAAGGAGCTCAGGATGAGCTGGGCATGGATTGTGCTAAGGCACATGCTGGAAGCTTCACAGAGCAAGCTTATGCTGCCTTTTCCACAACTGATTACCAAGTTTCTGAAACACTTCAAGGCATCATTTGTTAATGAAGAATCTACAAAGACCACTCTAATCTTTGGAGAATCAATTGTAAACCAGATGCAATTGAAAAGGTTACATGGTATTTGGATAAGACCTCAACCGACTGTTGAACCAGCTCAACCTCAACCTCCTCCTCAACCAGTTACTAAAACAGCCCCTCCTGAGTTTGTCGCCAAATTAATGGAATTTATAGAAGCTTAAATGGCTCACAATGCCAAGATGTTAGAGTCACAGTCCAGAATGGAAGCAAATCTGAGGACTCTCCAGGCATCCCTGAATTCAGTTGTTCAGGATGTTGATGTTATTGCTCTGATACAATGTCTTCTAATTTCAACCCCCAGTGCTTATGTTGATTAACATAGGGGGAGGAAATTTTCTTTCTGCCTTTTTGCCTTAACTGACAAAGGGAGAGAAAAATTATAACTTGCTATGCCTGCTGCATTTATTATTGACACTCTGTTGACTGATAATGAATTAATTAAAATGCTCTGATTTTGATAAATAGCATGTGTACTGTTATGCTCTGATCTGATACTCTGATTTTATGATCTGACAATGGTACATATGATGCTATGAAATGTTGTTAATATTATGTCCTGAAATGCTCAACTCAAGTTAAAATTGTATGCTTGTCACTTATGCAAAAAGGGGGAGATTGTTGGACTTTAGTCCTTTTAATCCTAATTTTGACATAATTAACAAACATACAATGTGCATACATCATATGATAAATCTAACATTTTATTTGAGCAAGATTTCAGGAACAACAACTCAACCCTACACACTTGAGACAAATTGCTTGGAACTCAAGAAATCAACAAAAGTTCAATATTGACTGAGTAAATCGATTGGGCAATCGATTTCATAAAAAGGGTTGTAAGGAAACATATTGTTTGTGGTTGTATAATCGATTAGGCAATCGACTGGCACAATTAGAAATAAAAATTGCGCAAGTCAGTGGCAACCTGTTTTACAGGCTAATCGATTGGCAAATCGATTGTGCACATCACAAAGTAAAACTGATTGAAACAAATCGATTGGGAAAGTAACAGGGACAATCCATTTTCTAGCCTAATCGATTGGCAAATCGATTGCTTAGATAATATTTGAAAAGTAACATGACACGTGACAAACACAATCGATTGGACAATCTATTGTGAGAATTTCAATCATGTTAAGTTTGGTTTCAATCGATTGGGAAATCGATTGAACTAAACAACTGGTAAGAATTTTTCAGGCAAATACTACCAAATCGATTGGCACTTCGATTAACAAGAAAATAGCTAAGTCACTGCTTTAAACACAATCGATTGGAAAATCGATTGAAACAAATATTTTGAAATCACAATGAACTTTCAGTTTGTGGCCAAATCGATTCTGTGTATTTGTAAATCGATTATGAGACTTAGTAAATCGATTAAGTAATCGATTGGTGTAATTTTTATTGGAACAAAACACTTGACATCGATTAGGAAATCGATTCATATAAGTCTGCACATAATTTACTGAAAAATGTTTTT
>NW_027339431.1:4537441-4537785 GCF_000331145.2 Cicer arietinum | reverse complement strand
CAATTCTTTCTATTGGAGAAAAAGCTGAAATCCAGTTGGATTGTCAGTACTGGATGTAGGTTGTCTTATTGACAACTGAACTAGGATAAACCTTGGTGCATTCTATCCCTTATCCTTTTACTTTTAATTGTTAATCTTGTATGCCGCATTATAATTTCGCTGTGTGTATGAATCCGAATAAATCTTGCATCGTATGATTGTATGTTCGATTTTAATTGTATGCTAGACGTATTCGATTTTCTATATTGCTTTAATTTGTTAGGACTAGAATAAACTTAGGTGGGACGAAAATGACCTAAATGTTCATCCAATGACACAAATTAACTTATTGGACGCACAAGATT
>NW_027339431.1:4534296-4536941 GCF_000331145.2 Cicer arietinum | reverse complement strand
AAACATTTAGGTCATTTTCGTTTTCCCTAGGTTTATTCTTGTTCAACTTGGGTTTTTAACCAACTTTGTGCATCCAACAGGTGTGTTTGTGTAATTGGAAGAACATTTAGTTCCATTTCCTCCTACCTAGACTTATTCGTCCAACTAGGGTTTTTAACCAATCTAGTACATCCAATAGGTGTGTTTGCGTCTTTGGATGAACATTTAAGTCCTCTTCGTCCTACCTAGACTTATTCTTGTCCAACTAGGGTTTTTAACCAATCTTGTGCATCCAATAGGTGTGATTGTGTCATTGGATGAATATTTAGGTCATTTTCGGCCTCCCTAGGTTTATTCTTATCCAATTAGGGTTTTTAACTAATCTTGTGCATCCAATAGGTGTGATTGTGTCATTGGATGAATATTTAGGTCATTTTCGGCCTCCCTAGGTTTATTCTTATCCAATTAGGGTTTTTAACTAATCTTGTGCATCCAATAGGTGTGATTGTGTCATTGGATGAATATTTAGGTCATTTTCGGCCTCCCTAGGTTTATTCTTATCCAATTAGGGTTTTTAACTAATCTTGTGCATCCAATAGGTGTGATTGTGTCATTGGATGAATATTTAGGTCATTTTCGGCCTCCCTAGGTTTATTCTTATCCAATTAGGGTTTTTAACTAATCTTGTGCATCCAATAGGTGTGATTGTGTCATTGGATGAATATTTAGGTCATTTTCGGCCTCCCTAGGTTTATTCTTATCCAATTAGGGTTTTTAACTAATCTTGTGCATCCAATAGGTGTGATTGTGTCATTGGATGAATATTTAGGTCATTTTCGGCCTCCCTAGGTTTATTCTTATCCAATTAGGGTTTTTAACTAATCTTGTGCATCCAATAGGTGTGATTGTGTCATTGGATGAATATTTAGGTCATTTTCGGCCTCCCTAGGTTTATTCTTATCCAATTAGGGTTTTTAACTAATCTTGTGCATCCAATAGGTGTGTTTGTGTCATTGGATGAACATTTAGATCATTTTCATCCTACCTAGACTTATTCTTGTACAACAAGGGTTTTTAACCAATCGTGTGCATCCAATAAGTTCATTTGTGCCATTGGATGAACATTTAGGTCATTTTCGTCCTCCCTAGGTTTATTCGAGTCCTATTTGGGTTATTAACCAATCTTGTGCATCCAATAGGTGTGTTTGCATCATTGGATGAACATTTAGGTCATTTTCGTCCTACCTAGACTTATTCTAGTCGAACTTGGGTTTTTAACCATTGTTGTGCATCCAATAAGTTCATTTGTGTCATTGGATGAACATTTAGGTCATTTTCGTCCTCCCTAGGTTTATTCGAGTCCTATTTGGGTTATTAACCAATCTTGTGCATCCAATAGGTGTGTTTGCATCATTGGATGAACATTTAGGTCATTTTCGTCCTACCTAGACTTATTCTAGTCGAACTTGGGTTTTTAACCATTGTTGTGCATCCAATAAGTTCATTTGTGTCATTGGATGAACATTTAGGTCATTTTCGTCGCCCCTAGGTTTATTTTAGTCCAATTAGTGTTTTTCACCAATCTTGTGTATCCAATAGGTGTGTTTGTGTCATTGGATGAACAATTAGGTCATTTTCGTCCTACCTAGACTTATTCTTATCCATCTAGGGTCTTTAACCAATTTTGTGCATCCAATAGGTGTGTTTGTGTCATTGGATGAACATTTAGGTGATTTTCTTTATTCCTTGGCTTATTCTTGTACAATTAGGGTTTTTAACAAATCTTGTGCATCCAATAGGTGTGTGTGTGTCATTGGATGAACATTTACGTCATTTTCGTCCTCCCTAGGTTTATTCTAGTCCAATTTGGGGGTTTAACCAATGTTGTGCATCCAATAGGTGTGTTTGTGTCATTGGATGAACGTTTACGTCATTTTCGTCCTCCATTGGCTTATTCTTGTCTAATTAGGGTTTTTAACCAATCTTGTGCATCCAATAAGTTCATTGGGGTCATGGGATGAATATATAGGACATTTTCGGCTTCCCTAGGTTTATTCTAGTCCAAATACAGTTTTTAGCAAATGTTGTGCGTCCAATAGGTGTGTTTGTTTTATTGGATAAACATTTAGGTCGTTTTCGTCGTACCTAGAATTATTCTTCTCCAACTAGGGTTTTTAACCAATCTTGTGCATCCAATAAGTTCATTTGTGTAATTGAATGAACATTTAGGTTAATTTCGTCCTCCCTAGGTTTATTCTTGACCAACTTGGGTTTTTAACAAATCTTTTGCATCCAATAGGTGTGTTTATGTCAATGGATGAACATTTAGGTCATTTTCGTGCTCCCTAGGTTTATTCTAGTCCTATTAGGGTTTTTAACCAATATTGTGCATGCAATAGGTGTGTTTGTATAATTGGATGAACATTTAGGTCATTTTCGTCCTACCTAGACTTATTCTTGTCCAACATGCGTTTTTAACCAATCTTGTGCATTCAATAGGTGTGTTTGTGTCATTGGAACAACATTTAGGTCATTTTCGTCCTACCTAGACTTATTCTTGTCCAACATGCGTTTTTAACCAATCTTGTGCATTCAATAGGTGTGTTTGTGTCATTGGAACAACATTTAGGTCATTTTCGTCCTACCTAGACTTATTCTTGTCCAAC
>NW_027339431.1:4531958-4533999 GCF_000331145.2 Cicer arietinum | reverse complement strand
GGTTTTTACCAATTTTGTTGATTCCAAAAAGTTCGCTTGTGTCATTGGATGAACATTTTGGTCATTTTTGCCTCCCTAGGTTTGTTCAAGTCCAATTAGGGTTTTTAACCATACTTGTGTATCTAATAGGCGTGTTTGTGTTATTGGATAAACATTTAGGTCATTTTCGTCCTCCCTATGTTTATTCCTGTCCAACTTGGATTTTTAACCAATTTTGTGCATCCAACAGGTGTGTTTGTGTCATTGGATGAACATTTAGGTCATTTTCGTCCTACCTAGACTTATTCTTGTCCAACTAGGGTTTTTAACCAATCTTTTGCATCCAATAAGTTCATTTGTGTCATTGGATGAACATTTAGGTCATTTTCGTCCTCCCTAGGTTTATTCTTGTCCAATTAGGGTTTTTAACCAATCTTGTGCAACCAATAAGTTTATTTGTGTGATTGGCTGAAAATTTAAGTTTTTTTCGTCCTCCGTAGGTTTATTCTAGTCCAATTAGGGTTTTTAACCAATCTTGTGCATCCAATAAGTTCATTTGTGTCATTGGATGAACATTTAGGTCATTTTCGTCCTCCCTAGGTTTATTCTAGTACAATTAGGGTTTTTAACCAGTCTTGTGCATCCAATCGGTGTCTTTGTGTATTTGGATAAACATTTAGATCATTTTCCTCCTACCTAGACTTATTCTTGTCCAACTAGGGTTTTTAACCAATCTTGTGCATCCAATAGGTGTGTTTGTATCATTGGATGAACATTTAGGTCATTTTCGTCCTCCCTAGGTTTATTCTAGTACAATTAGGGTTTTTAACCAATATTGTGCATCCAATAGGTGTGTTTGTATCATTGGATGAACATTTAGGTCATTTTCGTCCTAACTAGACTTATTCTAGTCCAACCTGGGTTTTTAACCAATCTTGTGCAATCAATAGGTGTGTTTGTGTCATTGGAACAACATTTAGGTCATTTTCGTCCTACCTAGGCTTATTCTTGTCCAAGTAGGGTTTTTAAGCAATCTTGTCTATCCAATAAGTTCATTTGTGTCATTGGAAGAACATTTAAGTCATTTTTGTCTTCCCTAGGTTTATTCTAGTGCAATTAGGGTTTTTAACCAATCTTGTGCGTCCAATAGGTGTGTTTGTGTCATTGGATGAAGATTTAGGTCATTTTCGTCCTATCTAGACTTTTTGTTGTCCAACTAGGGTTTTTAACCAATCTTGTGCATTCAATAAGTTCGTTTGTGTCATTGGATGAACATTTAGGTCATTTTCGTCCTCCATAGGTTTATTCAAGTCCAATTAGGCATGTTTGTGTCATTGGATAAACATTTAGGTCATTTTCGTCCTCCCTAGGTTTATTCTTGTCCAACTTGGGTTTTTAACAGATTTTGTGCATCCAACATATGTGTTTGTGTCATTGGATGAACATTTTTGTCCATTTCTTCCTACCTAGATATATTCTTGTCCAACTAGGGTTTTTAACCAATCTAGTGCATCCAATAGGTGTGTTTGCGTCATTGGATGAACATTTAAGTCCTTTTCGTCCTACCTAGACTTATTCTTGTCCAATTAGGGTTTTTAACCAATCTTGTGCATCCAATAGGTGTGTTTGTGTCATTGGATGAAAATTTAAGTCATTTTCGTCCTCCCTAGGTTTATTCTAGTCCAATTAGGGTTTTTAACCAATCTTGTGCATCCAATAGGTGTGATTGTGTCATTGGATGAACATTTAGGTCATTTTCATCCTCCCAAGGTTTATTCTAGTACAATTAGGGTTTTTAACCAAATTTGTGCATCCAATAGGTGTGCATGTGTCATTGGATAAACATTTAGGTCATTTTCGTCTTCCCTAGGTTAATTCTAGTCCAAATACGGATTTTAACCAATCTTGTGCGTCCAATAGGTGTGTTTGTTTTATTTTATAAACATTTAGGTCATTTTCATCGTACCTAGAATTATTCTTCTCCAACTAGGGTTTTTAACCAATCGTGTGCATCCAATAAGTTCATTTGTGTCATTGGATGAACATTTAGGTTATTTTCGTC
>NW_027339431.1:4520223-4531724 GCF_000331145.2 Cicer arietinum | reverse complement strand
TGCATCCAATAAGTTCATTTGTGTAATTGGATGAACATTTAGGTCATTTTCGTGCTCCTTAGGTTTATTCTAGTCCAGTTAGGATTTTTAACCAATCTTGTGATTCCAATAGGTGTGTTTGTGTCATTGGATGAATATTTAGGTCATTTTAGTCCTCCCTAGGTTTATTCAAGTCCAATTAGGGTTTTTAACCATACTTTTGTATCTAATAGGCGTGTTTGTGTCATTGGATAAACATTTAGGTCATTTTCGTCCTCCCTAGGTTTATTCTAGTCCAATTACGGTTTTTAACCACTCTTGTGCATCCAATAGGTGTGATTGTGTCATTTGATGAACATTTAGGTCAGTTTCGTCCTCCCTAGGTTTATTCTAGTCCAATTACGGTTTTTAACCACTCTTGTGCATCCAATAGGTGTGATTGTGTCATTTGATGAACATTTAGGTCAGTTTCGTCCTCCCTAGGTTTATTCTAGTCCAATTACGGTTTTTAACCACTCTTGTGCATCCAATAGGTGTGATTGTGTCATTTGATGAACATTTAGGTCAGTTTCGTCCTCCCTAGGTTTATTCTAGTCCAATTACGGTTTTTAACCACTCTTGTGCATCCAATAGGTGTGATTGTGTCATTTGATGAACATTTAGGTCAGTTTCGTCCTCCCTAGGTTTATTCTAGTCCAATTACGGTTTTTAACCACTCTTGTGCATCCAATAGGTGTGATTGTGTCATTTGATGAACATTTAGGTCAGTTTCGTCCTCCCTAGGTTTATTCTAGTCCAATTACGGTTTTTAACCACTCTTGTGCATCCAATAGGTGTGATTGTGTCATTTGATGAACATTTAGGTCAGTTTCGTCCTCCCTAGGTTTATTCTAGTCCAATTAAGGTTTTTAACCAATCTTGTGCATCCAATAAGTGCGTTTGTGTCATTTGATGAATATTTAGGTCATTTTCTCGTCCTCCCTAGGTTTATTCTAGTCCAATTAGGGTTTTTAACCAATCTTGTGCATCCAATAGGTGTGTTTGTGTCTTTCAATGAAAATTTATGTCATTTTTGTCCTTCCCTTGGCTTATTCTTGTCCAATTAGGGTTTTTAACCAATCTTGGGCATCCAATATGTTCATTTGTGTCATTGGATGAACATTTAGGTCATTTTCGTCCTTCCTAGGATTATTCAAGTCCAATTAGGGTTTTTAATTAATCTTGTGTATCCAATAGGCGTGTTTGTGTCATTGGATAAACATTTAGGTCATTTTCCTCCTACCTAGACTTATTCTTGTCCAACTAGGGCTTTTAACCAATCTTGTGCATACAATAGGTGTGTTTGTGTCATTAGATGAACATTTAGGTCATTTTCGTCAACCCTTGGCTTATTCTTGTCCAATTAGGGTTTTTAACCAATCTTGGGCATCCAATATGTTCATTTGTGTCATTGGATGAACATTTAGGTCATTTTCGTCCTTCCTATGATTATTCAAGTCCAATTAGGGTTTTTAATTAATCTTGTGTATCCAATAGGCGTGTTTGTGTCATTGGATAAACATTTAGGTCATTTTCCTCCTTTCTAGGTTTATTCTTGTCCAACTTGGGTTTATAACCAATCTTGTGCATCCAACAGGTGTGTTTATGTCATTGGATGAACATTTAGGTCATTTTCGTCAACCCTTGGCTTATTCTTGTCCAATTAGGGTTTTTAACCAATCGTGTGCATCCAATAAGTTCATTTGTGTCATTGGTTGAACATTTAGGTCATATTCGTCCTCCCTAGGTTTATTCTTGTCCAACTAGGGCTTTTAACCAATCTTGTGCATCCAATAGGTGTGGTTGTGTCATTGGATGAACATTTAGGTCATTTTCATCTTACCTAGGCTTATTCTTGTACAACTAGGGTTTTTAACCAATCGTGTGCATCCAATAAGTTCATTTGTGTCATTGGTTGAACATTTAGGTCATATTCGTCCTCCCTAGGTTTATTCGAGTTCTATTAGGGTTTTTAACCAATCTTGTGCATCCAATAGGTGTGTTTGTATCATTGGATGAACATTTAGGTCATTTTCGTCCTACCTAGACTTATTCTAGTCCAACTTGGGTTTTTAACCAATGTTGTGCATCCAATAAGTTCAGTTGTGTCATTGGATGAACATTTAGGTCATTTTCGTCCTACCTAGACTTATTCTAGTCCAACTTGGGTTTTTAACCAATGTTGTGCATCCAATAAGTTCAGTTGTGTCATTGGATGAACAATTAGGTCATTTTCGTCCTACCTAGACTTATTCTTATCCAACTAGGGTTTTTACGCAATGTTGTGCATCCAATAGGTATGTTTGAGTCATTGGATAAACATTTAGGTGATTTTCTTTATTCCTTGGCTTATTCTTGTCCAATTAGGGTTTTTAACAAATCTTGTGCATCCAATAGGTGTGTATCTCATTGGATGAACATTTACGTCATTTTCGTCCTCCCTAGGTTTATTCTAGTCCAATTTGGGGTTTTAACCAATCTTGTGCATCCAATAGGTGCGTTTGTTTCATTGGATGAACATTTAGGTCATTTTCGTCGTCCATTGGCTTA
Organism: Cicer arietinum; assembly: GCF_000331145.2. Lineage (NCBI taxonomy): Eukaryota > Viridiplantae > Streptophyta > Magnoliopsida > Fabales > Fabaceae > Cicer > Cicer arietinum. Next base: position 4,529,156 of record NW_027339431.1, on the reverse strand, counting down.
TTCTTGTCTAATTAGGGTTTTTAACCAATCTTGTGCATCCAATAAGTTCATTTGGGTCATTGGATTAACATATAGGTCATTTTCGTCTTCCCTAGGGTTATTCTAGTCCAAAAACGGTTTTTAGCAAATCTTGTGCGTCCAATAGGTGTGTTTGTTTTATTGGATAAACATTTAGGTCATTTTCGTCCTCCCTAGGTTTATTCTAGTCCAATTAAGGTTTTTAACCAATCTTGTGCATTCAATAGGTGTGTTTGTATCATTGGATGAACATTTAGGTCATTTTCGTCCTCCCTAGGTTTATTCTAGTCCAATTAAGGTTTTTAACCAATCTTGTGCATTCAATAGGTGTGTTTGTATCATTGGATGAACATTTAGGTCATTTTCGTCCTCCCTAGGTTTATTCTAGTCCAATTAAGGTTTTTAACCAATCTTGTGCATTCAATAGGTGTGTTTGTATCATTGGATGAACATTTAGGTCATTTTCGTCCTCCCTAGGTTTATTCTAGTCCAATTAAGGTTTTTAACCAATCTTGTGCATTCAATAGGTGTGTTTGTATCATTGGATGAACATTTAGGTCATTTTCGTCCTCCCTAGGTTTATTCTAGTCCAATTAAGGTTTTTAACCAATCTTGTGCATTCAATAGGTGTGTTTGTATCATTGGATGAACATTTAGGTCATTTTCGTCCTACCTAGACTTATTCTTATCCAACTAGGGTTTTTACGCAATGTTGTACATCCAATAGGTATGTTTGAGTCATTGGATGAACATTTAGGTGATTTTCTTTATTCCCTGGCTTATTCTTGTCCAATTAGGGTTTTTAACAAATCTTGTGCATCCAATAAGTTCATTTGGGTCATTGGATGAACATTTAGGTTATTTTATTTATTCCTTGTCTTATGTTTGTATCATTGGATGAACATTTAGGTTATTTTATTTATTCCTTGTCTTATGTTTGTATCATTGGATGAACATTTAGGTTATTTTATTTATTCCTTGTCTTATGTTTGTATCATTGGATGAACATTTAGGTTATTTTATTTATTCCTTGTCTTATGTTTGTATCATTGGATGAACATTTAGGTTATTTTATTTATTCCTTGTCTTATGTTTGTATCATTGGATGAACATTTAGGTTATTTTATTTATTCCTTGTCTTATGTTTGTATCATTGGATGAACATTTAGGTTATTTTATTTATTCCTTGTCTTATGTTTGTATCATTGGATGAACATTTAGGTTATTTTATTTATTCCTTGTCTTATGTTTGTATCATTGGATGAACATTTAGGTTATTTTCGTCCTCCCTAAGTTTATTCTTGTCCAACTACGGTTTTTAACAAATCTTGTGCATCCAATAAGTTCATTTGTGTCATTGGATGAACATTTAGGTCATTATCGTGCTCCCTAGGTTTATTCTAGTCCTATTTGGTTTTTAACCAATATTGTGCATCCAATAGGTGTGTTTGTATCATTGGATGAACATTTAGGTCATTTTCGTCCTACCTAGACTTATTCTTGTCCAACATGGGTTTTTAACCAATATTGTCAATTCAATAGGTGTGTTTGTGTCATTGGAACAACATTTAGGTCATTTTTGTCCTCCCTAGGTTTATTCTAGTCCAATTAGGGTTTTTAACCATACTTGTGTATCTAATAGGCGTGTTTGTGTTATTGGATAAACATTTAGGTCATTTTCGTCCTCCCTAGGTTTATTCTTGTCCAACTTGGGTTTTTAACCAATTTTGTGCATCCAACAAGTGTGTTTGTGTCATTGGATGAATATTTAGGTCCATTTCGTCCTACCTAGACTTATTCTTGTCCAACTAGGGTTTTTAACCAATCTAGTGCATCCAATAGGTGTATTTGCGTCATCGGATGAACATTTAAGTCCTCTTCGTCCTACCTAGACTTATTCTTGTCCAACTAGGGTTTTTAACCAATCTTACGCGTCCAATAAGTTCATTTGTGTCATTGGATGAACATTTAGGTCATTTTCGTCCACCCTAGGTTTATTGTAATCCAATTACGGTTTTTAACCAATCTTGTGCATCCAATAGGTGTGTTTGTATCATTGGGTGAACATTTAGGTCATTTTCGTCCACCCTAGGTTTATTGTAATCCAATTACGGTTTTTAACCAATCTAGTGCATCCAATAGGTGTGTTTGTATCATTGGGTGAACATTTAGGTCATTTTCGTCCACCCTAGGTTTATTGTAATCCAATTACGGTTTTTAACCAATCTAGTGCATCCAATAGGTGTGTTTGTATCATTGGGTGAACATTTAGGTCATTTTCGTCCACCCTAGGTTTATTGTAATCCAATTAGGGTTTTTAACCAATCTTGTGCATCCAATAGGTGTGTTTGTGTCATTGGATGAATATTTTGGTCATTTTCGTCCACCCTATGGTTATTCTAGTCCAATTAGGGTTTTTAACCAATAGGTGTGCTTGTGTCATTGGAGAAACACTTAGGTCATTTTCCTCCTACCTAGACTTATTCTTGTCCAACTAGGGTTTTTAACTAATCTTGTGTATCCAATAAGTTCATTTGTGTCATTGGTTGAACATTTAGGTCATTTCGTCCTCCCTAGGTTTATTCTAGTCCAATTAGTGTTTTTAACCAATCTTGTGCATCCAATAGGTGTGTTTGTGTCATTGGGTGAACATTTAGGTCATTTTCGTCCTCCCTGGACTTATTCTTATCCAACTCGGGTTTTTCACAAATCGTATGCATCCAATAGGTGTGTTTGTGTCATTGAATGAACATTTAGGTCATTTTCTTTATTCCTTGGCTTATTCTTGTCCAATTAGGGTTTTTAACCAATGCTGTTGCATCCAATACGTGTGTTTGTGTCATTGGATGAATATTTAGGTCATTTTCGTCCTATCTAGGTTTATTCTTATCCAACTCTGGTTTTTAATAAATCTTGTGCATACAATAGGTGTGTTTGTGTCATTGGAGGAACAAATCTTGGCTTATTCTTGTCCAATTAGGGTTTTTAACCAATCTTGGGCATCCAATATGTTCATTTGTGTCATTGGATGAACATTTAGGTCATTTTCGTCCTCCGTAGGTTTATTCTTGTCCAACTTGGGTTTCTAACCAATCTTGTGCATCCAATAGGTGTGTTTGTGTCATTGGAGGAACAAATCTTGGCTTATTCTTGTCGAATTAGGGTTTTTAACCAATCTCGTGCATCCAATAGGTGTGTTTGTGTCATTGGAGGAACAAATCTTGGCTTATTCTTGTCGAATTAGGGTTTTTAACCAATCTCGTGCATCCAATAGGTGTGTTTGTATCATTGGATGAACATTTAGGTCATTTTCGTCCTTCCTAGGATTATTCAAGTCCAATTAGGGTTTTTAATTAATCTTGAGTATCCAATAGGCGTGTTTGTGTCATTGGATAAACATTTAGGTCATTTTCGTCCTCCGTAGGTTTATTCTTGTCCAACTTGGGTTTATAACCAATCTTGTGCATCCAATAAGTTCAGTTGTGTCATTGGATGAACATTTCGGTCATTTTCGTCCTCCCTAGGTTTATTCGAGTCCTATTAGGGTTTTTAACCAATCCTGTGCATCCAATAAGTTCAGTTGTGTCATTGGATGAACATTTCGGTCATTTTCGTCCTCCCTAGGTTTATTCGAGTCCTATTAGGGTTTTTAACCAATCCTGTGCATCCAATAAGTTCAGTTGTGTCATTGGATGAACATTTCGGTCATTTTCGTCCTCCCTAGGTTTATTCGAGTCCTATTAGGGTTTTTAACCAATCCTGTGCATCCAATAAGTTCAGTTGTGTCATTGGATGAACATTTCGGTCATTTTCGTCCTCCCTAGGTTTATTCGAGTCCTATTAGGGTTTTTAACCAATCTTGTGCATTCAATAGGTGTGTTTGTATCATTGGATGAACATTTAGGTCATTTTCGTTCTTCCTAGGATTATTCAAGTCCAATTAGGGTTTTTGATTAATCTTGTGCATCCAATAAGTTCATTTGGGTCATTGGATGAACATATAGGTCATTTTCGTCTTCCCAAGGTTTATTCTAGTCCAAATATGGTTTTTAGCAAATCTTGTGCGTCCAATATGTTTGTGTCATTAGATAAACATTTAGGTCATTTTCGCCGTACCTAGAATTATTCTTCTCCAACTAGGGTTTTTAACCAATCTTGTGCATCCAATAAGTTCATTTGTGTAATTGGATGAACATTTAGGTTATTTTCGTCCTCCCTAGGTTTATTCTTGACCAACTTGGGTTTTTACAAATCTTTTGCATCCAATAGGTGTTTTTGTGTCATTGGATGAACATTTAGGTCATTTTTGTCCTCCCTAGGTTTATTCTAGTCCAATTAGGGTTTTTAACCAATCTTGTGCATTCAATAGGTGTGTTTGTGTCATTGGATGTACATTTAGGTCATTTTTGTCCTCCCTAGGTTTATTCTAGTCCAATTAGGGTTTTTAACCAATCTTGTGCATTCAATAGGTGTGTTTGTGTCATTGGAACACCATTTAGGTCATTTTCGTCCTACCTAGACTTATTCTTGTCCAACTAGGGTTTTTAAGCAATCTTGTGCATCCAATAAGTTCATTTGTGTCATTGGATGAACATTTAGGTCATTTTCGTCCTACCTAGACTTACTCTTGTCCAACTAGGGTTTTTAACCAATCTTGTGCGTCCAATTGGTGTGTTTGTGTCATTGGAACACCATTTAGGTCATTTTCGTCCTACCTAGACTTATTGTTGTCCAACTAGGGTTTTTAACCAATCTTGTTCATCCATTAAGTTCGTTTGTGTCATTGGATGAACATTTTGGTCATTTTCGTCCTCCCTAGGTTTATTCAAGTCCAATTAGGGTTTTTAACCATACTTGTGTACCTAATAGGCGTGTTTGTGTTATTGGATAAACATTTAGGTCATTTTCGTCCTCCCTAGGTTTATTCTTGTCCAACTTGGGTTTTTAACCAATTTTGTGCATCCAACAAGTGTGTTTCTGTCATTGGATGAACATTTCAGTCCTCTTCGTCCTACCTAGACTTTTTCTTGTCCAACTAGGGTTTTTAACCAATCTTTTGCATCCAATAAGTTCATTGGTGCTATTGGATGAACATTTAGGTCATTTTCGTCCTCCCTAGGTTTATTCTTTTCCAATTAGGGTTTTTAACCAATCTTGTGCATTCAATAGGTGTGTTTGTGTCATTGGATGAACATTTAGGTCATTTTCGTCCTCCCTAGGTTTATTCTTTTCCAATTAGGGTTTTTAACCAATCTTGTGCAACCAAAGGTATGTTTGTGTCATTGGTTGAAAATTTAAGTCATTTTCGTCCTCCGTAGGTTTATTCTAGTCCAATTAGGGTTTTTAGCCAATCGTGTGCATCCAATAGGTGTGATTGTGTCATTGGATGAACATTTAGGTCATTTTCGTCCTCCTTAGGTTTATTCTTGTCCAACTTGGGTTTTTAACCAATCTTGTGCATCCAATAGGTGTGTTTCTGTCATTGGATGAACATTTAGGTCATTTTCCTCCTACCTAGACTTATTCTTGTCCAACTAGGGTTTTTAACCAATCTTGTGCATCCAATAGGTGTGTTTCTGTCATTGGATGAACATTTAGGTCATTTTCCTCCTACCTAGACTTATTCTTGTCCAACTAGGGTTTTTAACCAATCTTGTGCATCCAATAGGTGTGTTTCTGTCATTGGATGAACATTTAGGTCATTTTCCTCCTACCTAGACTTATTCTTGTCCAACTAGGGTTTTTAACCAATCTTGTGCATCCAATAGGTGTGTTTCTGTCATTGGATGAACATTTAGGTCATTTTCCTCCTACCTAGACTTATTCTTGTCCAACTAGGGTTTTTAACCAATCTTGTGCATCCAATAGGTGTGTTTCTGTCATTGGATGAACATTTAGGTCATTTTCGTCCTCACTAGGTTTATTCTAGTCCAATTAGGGTTTTTAACCCATATTGTGCATTCGATAGGTGTGTTTGTGTCATTGGATGAACATTTAGGTCGTTTTGGTCCTACCTAGGTTTATTTGAGTCCTATTAGGGTTTTTAACCAATCTTGTGCATCCAATAGGTGTGTTTGTATCATTGGATGAACATTTAGGTCATTTTCGTCCTCCCTAGGTTTGTTCTAGTCCAATTAGGATTTTTAACCAATCTTGTGCATCCAATAGGTGTGTTTGTGTCATTGGATGAACATTTAGGTCATTTTCGTCGTCGCTAGGTTTATTCTAGTCCAATTAGTGTTTTTCACCAATCTTGTGCATCCAATAGGTGTGTGTTTGTCATTGGATGAACATTTACGTCATTTTCGTCCTCCCTAGACTTAATCTTATCCAACTAGGGTTTCTAACCAATCTTGTGCATCCAATAGGTGTGTTTGTGTCATTGGATGAACATTTAGGTTATTTTATTTATTCCTTGTCTTATTCTTGTCCAATTAGGGTTTTTAACAAATCTTGTGCATCCAATATGTGTGTGTGTGTCATTGGATGAACATTTACGTCATTTTCGTCCTCCCTAGGTTTATTCTAGTCCAATTAGGGTTTTTAACCAATCTTGTGTATCCAATAGGTGTGTTTGTGTCATTGGATGAACATTTAGGTCATTTTCGTCCTCCCTAGGTTTATTCTAGTCCAATTAGGGTTTTTAACCAATCTTGTGTATCCAATAGGTGTGTTTGTGTCATTGGATGAACATTTAGGTCATTTTCGTCCTCCCTAGGTTTATTCTAGTCCAATTAGGGTTTTTAACCAATCTTGTGTATCCAATAGGTGTGTTTGTGTCATTGGATGAACATTTAGGTCATTTTCGTCCTCCCTTGACTTATTCTTATCCAACTCGGGTTTTTAACCAATTGTATGCATCCAATACGTGTGTTTGTGTCATTGGATGAACATATAGGTCATTTTCTTTATTCCTTGGCTTATTCTTGTCCAATTAGGATTTTTAACCAATGCTGTTGCATCCAATACGCGTGTTTGTGTCATTGGATGAATATTTAGGTCATTTTCGTCCTACCTAGGTTTATTCTTATCCAACTCTGGTTTTTAATAAATCTTGTGCATACAATAGGTGTGTTTGTGTCATTGGATGAACATTTAGGTCATTTTCGTCCACCCTTGGCTTATTCTTGTCCAATTAGGGTTTTTAACCAATCTTGGGCATCAATATGTTCATTTGTGTCATTGGATGAACATTTAAGTCATTTTCGTCCTTCCTATGATTATTCAAGTCCAATTAGGGTTTTTAATTAATCTTGTGTATCCAATAGGCGTGTTTTTGTCATTGGATAAACATTTAGGTAATTTTCGTCCTACCTAGGTTTATTCTTGTCCAACTTGGATTTATAACCAATCTTGTGCATCCAACAGGTGTGTTTGTGTCATTGGATGAACATTTAGGTCATTTTCGTCCTCCCTAGATTTATTCTAGTCCAATTAGGGTTTTTAACTAATCTTGTGCATCCAATAGGTGTGGTTGTGTCATTGGATGAACATTTCGGTCATTTTCATCCTAGCTAGACTTATTCTTGTACAACTAGGGTTTTTAACCAATCGTGTCCATCAATTAAGTTCATTTGTGACATTGGTTGAACATTTATGTCATATTCGTCCTCCCTAGGTTTATTCGAGTCCTATTAGGGTTTTTAAACAATCTTGTGCATCCAATAGGTGTGTTTGTATCATTGGATGAACATTTAGGTCATTTTCGTCCTACCTAGACTTATTCTAGTCCAACTTGGGTTTTTAACCAATGTTGTGCATCCAATAAGTTCATTTGTGTCATTGGATGAACATTTAGGTCATTTTCTTTATTCCTTGGCTTATTCTTGTCCAATTAGGGTTTTTAACAAATCTTGTGCATCCAATAGGTGTGTGTGTCATTGGATGAACATTTACGTCATTTTCGTCCTCCCTAGGTTTATTCTAGTCCAATTTGGGGTTTTAACCAATCTTGTGCATCCAATAGGTGTGTTTGTGTCATTGGATGAACATTTAGGTCATTTTCGTCCTCCCTAGACTTATTCTTATCCAACTCGGGTTTTTAACAAATCGTATGCATCCAATAGGTGTGTTTGAGTCATTGAATGGACATTTAGGTCATTTTCTTTATTCCTTGTCTTATTCTTGTCCAATTAGGGTTTTTAACCAATGCTGTTGCATCTAATACGTGTGTTTGTGTCATTGGATGAATATTAAGGTCATTTTCGTCCTACCTAGGTTTATTCTTATCCAACTCTAGTTTTTAATAAATCTTGTGCATACAATAGGTGTGTTTGTGTCATTGGATGAACATTTAGGTCATTTTCGTCCACCCTTGGCTTATTCTTGTCCAATTAGGGTTTTTAACCAATCTTGGGCATCCAATATGTTCATTTGTGTCATTGGATGAACATTTAGGTCATTTTCGTCCTTCCTAGGATTATTCAAGTCCAATTAGGGTTTTTAATTAATCTTGTGTATCCAATAGGCGTGTTTGTGTCATTCGATAAACATTTAGGTCATTTTCGTCATCCCTAGGTTTATTCTTGTCCAACTTGGGTTTATAACCAATCTTGTGCATCCAACAGGTGTGTTTGTGTCATTGGATGAACGTTTAGGTCATTTTCGTCCTCCCTAGGTTTATTCTAGTCCAATTAGGGTTTTTAACTAATCTTGTGCATCCAATAGGTGTGGTTGTGTCATTGGATGAACATTTAGGTCATTTTCATCCTACCTAGACTTATTCTTGTACAACTAGGGTTTTTAACCAATCGTGTGCATCCAATAAGTTCATTTGTGTCATTGGTTGAACATTTAGGTCATTTTCGTCCTCCATAGGTTTATTCGAATTCTATTAGGGTTTTTAAACAATCTTGTGTTGAGACAAAATCTCTCTCAATTGGTTTTAATGATAACAAAATTAATTAAAGATTATG
>NW_027339431.1:4517398-4519723 GCF_000331145.2 Cicer arietinum | reverse complement strand
CTATTTTTAAACAGCAAAATCCCTATTCAACCCCCCTTCTAGTGATATTTAGCTACATCATCTTGTGCATCCAATAGGTGGTTTGTATCATTGGATGAACATTTAGGTCATTTTCGTCCTACCTAGACTTATTCTAGTCCAACTTGGGTTTTTAACCAATGTTGTGCATCCAATAAGTTCATTTGTGTCATTGGATGAACATTTAGGTCATTTTCGTCCTACCTAGACTTATTCTAGTCCAACTTGGGTTTTTAACCAATGTTGTGCATCCAATAAGTTCATTTGTGTCATTGGATGAACATTTAGGTCATTTTCGTCCTACCTAGACTTATTCTAGTCCAACTTGGGTTTTTAACCAATGTTGTGCATCCAATAAGTTCATTTGTGTCATTGGATGAACATTTAGGTCATTTTCGTCCTCCATTGGCTTATTCTTGTCTAATTAGGTTTTTAACCAATCTTGTGAATCCAATAAGTTCATTTGGGTCATTGGATGAACATATAAGTCATTTTCGTCTTCCATAGGTTTATTCTAGTCCAAATACGGTTTTTAGCAAATCTTGTGCGTGCAATAGGTGTGTTTGTTTTATTGGATAAACATTTAGGTCATTTTTGTCGTACCTAGAATTATTCTTCTCCAACTAGGGTTTTTAACCAATCTTGTGCATCCAATAAGTTCATTTGTGTAATTGGATGAACATTTAGGTTATTTTCGTCCTCCATAGCTTTATTCTTGACCAACTTGGGTTTTTAACAAATCTTTTGCATCCAATAGGTGTGTTTGTGTCATTGGATGAACATTTAGGTCATTTTTGTCCTCCATAGGTTTATTCTAGTCCAATTAGGGTTTTTAACCAATCTTGTGCATTCAATAGGTGTGTTTGTGTCATTGGATGAACATTTAGGTCATTTTCATTCTACCTAGACTTATTCTTGTCCAACTAGGGTTTTTAACCAATCCTGTGTATCCAATAAGTTCATTTGTGTCATTGGATTAACATTTAGGTCATTTTCGTGCTCCCTGGGTTTATTCTAGTCCTATTAGGGTTTTTAACCAATATTGTGCATACAATAGGTGTGTTTGTATCATTGGATGAACATTTAGGTCATTTTCGTCCTACCAAGACTTATTCTTGTCCAACATGGGTTTTTAACCAATCTTGTGCATTCAATAGGTGTGTTTGTGTCATTGGAACAACATTTAGGTCATTTTCGTCCTACCTAGACTTATTCTTGTCCAACTAGGGTTTTTAAGCAATCTTGTGCATCCAAAAAGTTCATTTGTGTCATTGGATGAACATTTAGGTCATTTTCGTCCTCCCTAGACTTATTCTTGTCCAATTAAGCTTTTTAACCAATCTTGTGCATCCAATAAGTTCATTTGTGTCATAGAATGAACATTAAAGTCATTTTCGTCCTCCCTAGGCTTATTCTTGTCATATTAGGGTTTTTAACCAATCTTGTGCGTCCAATAAGTTCATTTGTGCCATTGGGTGAACATTTAGGTCATTTTCGTCCTCCCTAGGTTTATTCTTGTCCAATTAGGGTTTTTAACCATTCTTGTGCATTCAATAGGTGTGTTTGTGTCATTGGATGAAAATTTAGGTCATTTGCGTCATCCCTAGGTTTATTCTAGTCCAATTAGGGTTTTTAACTAATCTTGTGCATCCAATAGGTGTGATTGTGTCATTGGATGAACATTTAGGTCATTTTCGTCCTCCCTAGGTTTATTCTAGTCCAATTAGGCTTTTTAACCAATCTTGTGCATCCAATAGGTGTGTTTGTGTCTTTCGATGAAAATTTATGTCATTTTTGTCCTCCCTAGGTTTATTCTAGTCATATTAGGGTTTTTAACCAATCTAGTGCATCCAATAGGTGTGTTTGTGTCATTGGATGAATATTTAGGTCATTTTCGTCCACCCTATGTTTAATCTAGTCCAATTAGGGTTTTTAACCAATCTTGTGCATCCAATAGGTGTGCTTGTGTCATTGGATGAACATTTAGGTCATTTTCGTCCTCCCTAGGTTTATTCTTGTCCAATTAGGGTTTTTAACCATTCTTGTGCATTCAATAGGTGTGTTTGTGTCATTGGATGAAAATTTAGGTCATTTGCGTCATCCCTAGGTTTATTCTAGTCCAATTAGGGTTTTTAACCAATCTTGTGCATCCAAAAGGTGTGATTGTGTCATTGGATTAACATTTAGGTCATTTTCGTCCTCCCTAGGTTTATTCTAGTCCATTTAGGGTTTTTAACCAATCTTGTGCATTCAATAGGTGTGATTGTGTCATTGGATGAACATTTAGGTCATTTTCGTCCTCCCTAG
>NW_027339431.1:4516539-4516862 GCF_000331145.2 Cicer arietinum | reverse complement strand
TCCTCCCTAGGTTTATTCTAGTCCAATTAGGGTTTTTAACCAATCTAGTGCATCCAATAGGTGTGTTTGTGTCATTGGATGAATATTTAGGTCATTTTCGTCCACCCTATGTTTATTCTAGTCCAATTAGGGTTTTTAACCAATCTTGTGCATCCAATAGGTGTGATTGTGTCATTGGATGAACATTTAGGTCATTTTCGTACTCCCTAGGTTTATTCTAGTCCAATTAGGGTTTTTAACCAATCTTGTGCATCCAATAGGTGTGTTTGTGTCTTTTGATGAAAATTTATGTCATTTTTGTCCTCCCTAGGTTTATTCTAGTC
>NW_027339431.1:4514148-4516414 GCF_000331145.2 Cicer arietinum | reverse complement strand
TAGGGTTTTTAACTAATCTTGTGCATCCAATAAGTTCATTTGTGTCATTGGTTGAACATTTAGGTCATTTTCGTCCTCCCTAGGTTTATTCTAGTCCAATTAGGGATTTTAACAAATCTTGTGCATCCAATAGGTGTGTTTGTGTCATTGGATGAACATTTAGGTCATTTTCATCCTCCCTAGACTTATTCTTATCCAACTCGGGTTTTTAACAAATCGTATGCATCCAATAGGTGTGTCTGTGTCATTGAATGAACATTTAGGTCATTTTCTATATTCCTTGGCTTATTCTTGTCCAATTAGGGTTTTTAACCAATGTTGTTGCATCCAATACGTGTGTTTGTGTCATTGGATGAATATTCAGGTCATTTTCGTCCTACCTAGGTTTATTCTTATCCAACTCTGGTTTTTAATAAATCTTGTGTATACAATAGGTGTGTTTGTGTCATTGGATGAACATTTAGGTCATTTTCGTCCTTCCTAGGATTATTCAAGTCCAATTAGGGTTTTTAATTAATCTTGTGTATCCAATAGGCGTGTTTGTGTCATTGGATAAACATTTAGGTCATTTTCGTCCTTCCTAGGATTATTCAAGTCCAATTAGGGTTTTTAATTAATCTTGTGTATCCAATAGGCGTGTTTGTGTCATTGGATAAACATTTAGGTCATTTTCGTCCGCCATAGGTTTATTCTTGTCCAACTTGGTTTTATAACCAATCTTGTGCATCCAACAGGTGTGTTTGTGTCATTGGATGAACATTTAGGTCATTTTCGTCCTTCCTAGGATTATTCAAGTCCAATTAGGGTTTTTAATTAATCTTGTGTATCCAATAGGCGTGTTTGTGTCATTGGATAAACATTTAGGTCATTTTCGTCCTTCCTAGGATTATTCAAGTCCAATTAGGGTTTTTAATTAATCTTGTGTATCCAATAGGCGTGTTTGTGTCATTGGATAAACATTTAGGTCATTTTCGTCCTCCCTAGGTTTATTCTATTCCAATTAGGGTTTTTAACTAATCTTGTGCATCGAATAGGTGTGGTTGTGTCATTGGATGAACATTTAGGTCATTTTCATCCTTACTAGAATAGGTGTGGTCGTGTGCATCCAATAAGTTCATTTGTGTCATTGGTTGAACATTTAGACCATTTTCGTCCTCCCTAGGTTTATTCGAGTCCTGTTAGGGTTTTTAAACAATCTTGTGCATCCAATAGGTGTGTTTGTATCATTGGATGAACATTTAGGTCATTTTCGTCCTACCTAGACTTATTCTAGTCCAACTTGGGTTTTTAACCAATGTTGTGCATCCAATAAATTCATTTGTGTCATTGGATGAACATTTAGGTCATTTTCTTTATTCCTTGGCTTATTCTTGTCCAATTAGGGTTTTTAACAAATCTTGTGCATCCAATAGGTGTGTGTGTCAATGGATGAACATTTACGTCATTTTCGTCCTCCCTAGGTTTATTCTAGTCCAATTTGGGGTTTTAACCAATCTTGTGCATCCAATAGGTGTGTTTGTGTCATTGGATGAACATTTAGGTCATTTTCGTCCTCCATTGGCTTCTTCTTGTCTAATTAGGGTTTTTAACCAATCTTGTGCATCCAATAAGTTCATTTGGGTCATTGGATGAACATATAGGTCTTTTTCGTCTCCCCTAGGTTTATTCTAGTCCAAATACGGTTTTTAACAAATCTTGTGCAACTAGGGTTATTAACCAATCTTGTGCATCCAATAAGTTCATTTGTGTAATTGGATGAACATTTAGGTTATTTTCGTCCTCCATAGGTTTATTCTTGACCAACTTGGGTTTTTAACAAATCTTTTGCATCCAATAGGTGTGTTTGAGTCATTGGATGAACATTTAGGTCATTTTTGTCCTCCCTAGGTTTATTCCAGTCCAATTAGGGTTTGTAACCAATCTTGTGCATTCAATAGGTGTGTTTGTGTCATTGGATGAACATTTAGGTCATTTTCGTTCTACCAAGACTTATTCTTGTCCAACATGGGTTTTTAACCAATCTTGTGCATTCAATAGGTGTGTTTGTGTCATTGGAACAACGTTTAGGTCATTTTCGTCCTACCTAGACTTATTCTGGTCCAACATGGGTTTTTAACCAATCTTGTGCATTCAATAGGTGTGTTTGTGTCATTGGAACAACGTTTAGGTCATTTTCGTCCTACCTAGACTTATTCTTGTCCAACTAGGGTTTTTAAGCAATCTTGTGCATCCAATAAGTTCATTTGTGTCATTGGATGAACATTTA
>NW_027339431.1:4507684-4512306 GCF_000331145.2 Cicer arietinum | reverse complement strand
TGTCCAATTAAGGTTTTTAACCAATCTTGTGTATCCAATAAGTTCATTTGTGTCATTGGATGAACCATTTAGGTCTTTTTCGTCCTCCCTAGGTTTATTCTAGTCCAATTAGGGTTTTTAACCAATATTGTGCATCCAATAGGTGTGTTTGTGTCATTGGATGAACATTTAGGTCATTTTCGTCCTCCCTAGGTTTTTTCTAGTCCAATTAGGGTTTTTAACCAATCTTGTGCATTCAATAAGTGTGTTTGTGTCATTGGATGAACATATAGGTCATTTTTGTCCTACCTAGACTTATTTCAGTCCAACTAGGGTTTTTAACCAATCTTGTGCATCCAATAAATCTAATAGGCGTGTTTGTGTTATTGGATAAACATTTAGGTCATTTTCGTCCTCCCTAGGTTTATTCTTGTCCAACTTGGGTTTTTAACCAATTTTGTGCATCCAACAAGTGTGTTTGTGTCATTGGATGAACATTTAAGTCCTTTTCGTCCTACCCAGACTTATTCTTGTCCAACTAGGGTTTTTAACCAATCTTTTGCATCCAATAAGTTCATTGGTGCTATTGGATAAACATTTAGGTCATTTTCGTCCTCCCTAGGTTTATTCTTGTCCAATTAGGGTTTTTAACCAGTCTTGTGCATCCAATAGGTGCGATTGTGTCATTGGATGAACATTTAGGTCATTTTCGTCCTCTCTAGGTTTATTCTTGTCCAATTAGGGTTTTTAACCAGTCTTGTGCATCCAATAGGTGCGATTGTGTCATTGGATGAACATTTAGGTCATTTTCGTCCTCTCTAGGTTTATTCTTGTCCAATTAGGGTTTTTAACCAGTCTTGTGCATCCAATAGGTGCGATTGTGTCATTGGATGAACATTTAGGTCATTTTCGTCCTCTCTAGGTTTATTCTTGTCCAATTAGGGTTTTTAACCAGTCTTGTGCATCCAATAGGTGCGATTGTGTCATTGGATGAACATTTAGGTCATTTTCGTCCTCTCTAGGTTTATTCTTGTCCAATTAGGGTTTTTAACCAGTCTTGTGCATCCAATAGGTGCGATTGTGTCATTGGATGAACATTTAGGTCATTTTCGTCCTCTCTAGGTTTATTCTTGTCCAATTAGGGTTTTTAACCAGTCTTGTGCATCCAATAGGTGCGATTGTGTCATTGGATGAACATTTAGGTCATTTTCGTCCTCTCTAGGTTTATTCTTGTCCAATTAGGGTTTTTAACCAGTCTTGTGCATCCAATAGGTGCGATTGTGTCATTGGATGAACATTTAGGTCATTTTCGTCCTCTCTAGGTTTATTCTTGTCCAATTAGGGTTTTTAACCAGTCTTGTGCATCCAATAGGTGCGATTGTGTCATTGGATGAACATTTAGGTCATTTTCGTCCTCTCTAGGTTTATTCTTGTCCAATTAGGGTTTTTAACCAGTCTTGTGCATCCAATAGGTGTGTTTGTGTCATTGGATGAACATTTAGGTCATTTTCTTTATTCCTTGGCTTATTCTAGTCCAATTAGGGTTTTTAACGAATGCTGTTGCATCAAATACGTGTGTTTGTGTCATTGGATAAATATTTAGGTCATTTTCGTCCTACCTAGGTTTATTCTTATCCAACTCTAGTTTTTAATAAATCTTGTGCATACAATAGGTGTGTTTGTGTCATTGGATGAACATTTAGGTCATTTTCGTCCACCCTTGGCTTATTCTTGTCCAATTAGGGTTTTTAACCAATCTTGGGCATCCAATATGTTCATTTGTGTCATTGGATGAACATTTAGGTCATTTTCGTCCTTCCTAGGATTATTCAAGTCCAATTAGGGTTTTTAATTATTCTTGTGTATCCAATAGGCATGTTTGTGTCATTGGATCAACATTTAGGTCATTTTCGTCCTCCCTAGGTTTATTCTAGTCCAATTAGGGATTTTAACTAATCTTGTGCATCAAATAGGTGTGGTTGTGTCATTGGATGAACATTTAGGTCATTTTCGTCCTCCCTAGGTTTATTCTAGTCCAATTAGGGTTTTTAACTAATCTTGTGCATCGAATAGGTGTGGTTGTGTCATTGGATGAACATTTAGGTCATTTTCATCCTACCTAGACTTATTCTTGTACAACTAGGGTTTTTAACCAATCGTGTGCATCCAATAAGTTCATTTGTATCATTGGATGAACATTTAGGTCATTTTCGTCCTACCTAGACTTATTCTAGTCCAACATGGGTTTTTAACCAATCTTGTGCATCCAATAAGTTCATTTGTGTCATTGGATGAACATTTAGGTCATTTTCGTTGTCCCTAGGTTTATTCTAGTCCAATTAGTGTTTTTCACCAATCTTGTGCATCCAATAAGTGTGTTTGTTTCATTGGATGAACATTTAGGTCATTTTCGTCCTCCATTGGCTTTTTCTTGTCTAATTAGGGTTTTTAACCAATCTTGTGCATCCAATAAGTGTGTTTGTTTCATTGGATGAACATTTAGGTCATTTTCGTCCTCCATTGGCTTTTTCTTGTCTAATTAGGGTTTTTAACCAATCTTGTGCATCCAATAAGTGTGTTTGTTTCATTGGATGAACATTTAGGTCATTTTCGTCCTCCATTGGCTTTTTCTTGTCTAATTAGGGTTTTTAACCAATCTTGTGCATCCAATAAGTTCATTTGTGTAATTGGATGAACATTTAGGTTATTTTCGTCCTCCCTAGGTTTATTCTTCACCAACTTGGGTTTTTAACAAATCTTTTGCATCCAATAAGTGTGTTTGTGTCATTGGATGAATATTTAGGTCATTTTTGTCCTCCCTAGGTTTATTCTAGCCCAATTAGGGTTTTTAACCAATATTGTGCATCCAATAGGTGTGTTTGTGTCATTGGATGAACATTTAGGTCATTTTTGTCCTCCCAAGGTTTATTCTAGTCCAATTAGGGTTTTTAACCAATCTTGTGCATTCAATAAGTGTGTTTGTGTCATTGGATGACCATATAGGTCATTTTCGTCCTACCTAGACTTATTGCTGTCCAACTAGGGTTTTTAACCAATCTTGTGCATCCAATAAATTCGTTTGTGTCATTGGATGAACATTTTTGTCATTTTCGTCCTCCCTAGGTTTATTCAAGTCCAATTAGGGTTTTTAACCATTCTTGTGTATCTAATAGGCGTGTTTGTGTTATTGGATAAACATTTAGGTCATTTTCGTCCTCCCTAGGTTTATTCTTGTCCAACTTGGGTTTTTAACCAATTTTGTGCATCCAACAAGTGTGTTTGTGTCATTGGATGAACATTTAAGTCCTCTTCGTCCTACCTAGACTTATTCTTGTCCAACTAGGGTTTTTACAAATCTTTTGCATCCAATAACTTCATTGGTGCTATTGGATGAACATTTAGGTCATTTTCGTCCTCCCTAGGTTTATTCTTGTCCAATTAGGGTTTTTAACCAATCTTGTGCACCCAAAGGTGTGTTTGTGTCATTGGCTGAAAATTTAAGTCATTTTCGTCCTATGTAGGTTTATTCTAGTGCAATTAGGGTTTTTAACCAATCTTGTGCATCCAATAGGTGTGATTGTGTCATTGGATGAACATTTAGGTCATTTTCGTCCTCCCTAGGTTTATTCTAGTACAATTAGGGTTTTTAACCAGTCTTGTGCATCCAATAGGTGTGCTTGTGTCATTGGATAAACATTTAGGTCATTTTCCTCCTACCTAGACTTATTCTTGTCCAACTAGGGTTTTTAACCAATCTTGTGCATCCAATAAGTTCATTTGTGTCATTGGATGAACATTTAGGTCATTTTCGTCCTCCCTAGGTTTATTCTTTATTCTTGTCCAATTAGGGTTTTTAACCAATCTTGTGCATCCAATAGGTGTGTTTGTGTCATTGGATGAACATTTAGGTCATTTTCTTTATTCCTTGGCTTATTCTTGTCCAATTAGGGTTTTTAACCAATCTTGTGCATCCAATAGGTGTGTTTGTGTCATTGGATGAACATTTAGGTCATTTTCTTTATTCCTTGGCTTATTCTTGTCCAATTAGGGTTTTTAACCAATCTTGTGCATCCAATAGGTGTGTTTCTGTCATTGGATGAACATTTAGGTCATTTTCGTCCTCTCTAGGTTTATTCTTGTCCAACTTGGGTTTTTAACCAATCTTGTGCATCCAATAGGTAGTGTTTGTGTCATTGGATGAACATTTAGGTCATTTTCGTCCTCACTAGGTTTATTCTAGTCCAATTAGGGTTTTTAACCCATCTTGTGCATTCGATAGGTGTGTTTGTGTCATTGGATGAACATTTAGGTCGTTTTCGTGTTCATTTGTGTCATTGGATGAACATTTAGGTCATTTTCGTCGTCCCTAGGTTTATTCTAGTCCAATTAGTGTTTTTCACCAATGTTGTGCATCCAATAGGTGTGTTATTGTCATTGGATGATCAATTAGGTCATTTTCGTCCTACCTAGACTTATTATTATCCAACTAGGGTTTTTAACCAATGTTGTGCATCCAATAGGTGTGTTTGTGTCATTGGATGAACATTTAGGTTATTTTCTTTATTCCTTGGCTTATTCTTGTCCAATTAGGGTTTTTAACAAATCTTGTGCATCCAATAGGTGTGTGTGTGTCATTGGATGAA
>NW_027339431.1:4506958-4507419 GCF_000331145.2 Cicer arietinum | reverse complement strand
AATTTGGGTTTTTAACCAATCTTGTGCATCCAATAGGTGTGTATGTGTCATTGGATGAACATTTAGGTCATTTTCGTCCTCCATTGGCTTTTTCTTGTCTAATTAGGGTTTTTAACCAATCTTGTGCATCCAATAAGTTCATTTGGTTCATTGGATGAACATATAGGTCATTTTCGTCTTTACTAGGTTTATTCTAGGCCAAATACGGTTTTTAACCAATCTTGTGCGTCCAATAGGTGTGTTTGTTTTATTGGATAAACATTTAGGTCATTTTTGTCGTACCTATAATTATTCTTCTCCAACTAGGGTTTTTAACCAATCTTGTGCATCCAATAAGTGCATTTGTGTCATTGGATGAACATTTTGGTTATTTTCGTCCTCCATAGGTTTATTCTTGTCCAACTTGGGTTTTTAACCAATCTTTTGCATCCAATAGGTGTGTTTATGTCATTGGATGAACA
>NW_027339431.1:4503408-4506832 GCF_000331145.2 Cicer arietinum | reverse complement strand
TAGACTTATTCTTGTCCAACTAGGGTTTTTAACCAATCTTGTGCATCCAATAGGGGTGTTTGTGTCATTGGATGAACATTTAGGTCATTTTCGTGCTCCCTAGGTTTATTCTAGTCCTATTAGTGTTTTTAACCAATAGGTGTGTTTGTATGATTGGATGAACATTTAGGTCATTTTCGTCTTACCTAGACATATTCTAGTCCAACATGGGTTTTTAACCAATCTTGTGCATTCAATAGGTGTGTTTGTGTCATTGGAACAACATTTAGGTCATTTTCGTCCTACCTAGACTTACTCTTGTCCAACTAGGGTTTTTAAGCAATCTTGTGCATCCAATAAGTTCATTTGTGCATTAGATGAACATTTAGGTCATTTTTGTCCTCCTAGGTTTATTCTAGTCCAATTAGGGTTTTTAACCAATCTTGTGCGTGCAATAGGTGTGTTTGTGTCATTGGATGAACATTTAGGTCATTTTCGTCCTACCTAGACTTACTCTTGTCCAACTAGGGTTTTTAAGCAATCTTGTGCATCCAATAAGTTCATTTGTGCATTAGATGAACATTTAGGTCATTTTTGTCCTCCTAGGTTTATTCTAGTCCAATTAGGGTTTTTAACCAATCTTGTGCGTGCAATAGGTGTGTTTGTGTCATTGGATGAACATTTAGGTCATTTTCGTCCTACCTAGACTTACTCTTGTCCAACTAGGGTTTTTAAGCAATCTTGTGCATCCAATAAGTTCATTTGTGCATTAGATGAACATTTAGGTCATTTTTGTCCTCCTAGGTTTATTCTAGTCCAATTAGGGTTTTTAACCAATCTTGTGCGTGCAATAGGTGTGTTTGTGTCATTGGATGAACATTTAGGTCATTTTCGTCCTACTTAGACTTATTGTTGTCCAACTAGGGTTTTTAACCAATCTTGTGCATCCAATAAGTTCGTTTGTGTCATTGGATGAACATTTAGGTCATTTTCGTCCTCCCTAAATTTATTCAAGTCCAATTAGGGTTTTTAACCATACTTGTGCATCTAATAGGCGTGTTTGAGTCATAGGATAAATATTTAGGTCATTTTCGTCCTCCTAAGGTTTATTCTTGTCCAACTTGGGTTTTTAACCATTTTTGTGCATCCAACAGGTGTGTTTGTGTCATTGGATAAATATTGAGGTCATTTTCTTCCTACCTAGACTTATTCTTGTCCAATTAGTGTTTTTAATCAATCTTGTGCCTCCAATAGGTGTGTTTGTGTCATTGGTTGAACATTTAGGTCATTTTCGTCCTCCCTAGGTTTATTCTAGTCCAATTAGGGTTTTTAACCAATCTTGTGCATTCAATAGGTGTGATTGTGTCATTGGATGAACATTTAGGTCATTTTCGTCCTCCGTAGGTTTATTCTAGTCCAATTAGGGTTTTTAACCAATCTTGTGCATTCAATAGGTGTGATTGTGTCATTGGATGAACATTTAGGTCATTTTCGTCCTCCCTAGGTTTATTCTGTTGGACTTTAGTCCTCTTAATCATAGTTTTGACATAATTAACAAACATACAATGTTCATACATCATATGATAAATCTAATATTTTAATTGAGCAAGATTTCAGGAACAACAATCCAATCCTACACACTTGAAACAAATTGCTTGGAGCACAAGAAATCAACAAAAGTTGATTTTTGACTGAGTAAATCGATTGGGAAATCGATTTCATAACAAGGGTGTAAGGAAACACAGTTGTTTGTGATTGTATAATTGATTGGGCAGTCGACTGACACAATTAGAAATGAAAATTGCAAAAGTCAGTGGCACCCTGTTTTACAGGCTAATAGATTGACAAATCGATTGTACATTTCACAAAGTAAACCTGATTTAAACAAATCGATTGTACAAGTCACAATGACACTCCAGTTTTGAGGGTAATCGATTGGCAAATCGATTGCTTAAGTATTATTTGCAAAATAACTTTCCCTGTGACAAACACAATCGATTGGACAATCTATTGTGTGAATTTCAATCATATTAAGTTTGGTTACAATCGATTGGGAAATCGATTGAACTAAACGCCAGGTAAGAACCTTTTAGGTAAATACACACAAATCGATTGGCGCATCGACTAACATCAAAATAGCTGAGTCACTGACTTGAACACAATCGATTGGCAAATCGATTGAAAGAACTTTTTGAAATCACAGTGAACTCTGAGCTTGTGGCCAAATCGATTCTGAGTATTTGTTAATCGATTATGAAAACTTAATAAATCGATTACGAAATCGATTGGTGTGATTTTTACTTTGAACATAACACCTGCAATTGATTACGAAATCGATGCATATAAGTCTTAACATAATCACTGAAAAGAGTTTGTTTAAAGAATCGATTGGTAAATCGATTGGCTTATGTAGTTTCAAGATTCAAGAAAAACAAGACACGCGATAATCGATTGGCAAATCGATTAGACCTGTTTTATTACTTTAAGAAATCGATTGGCAAATCGATTTATTAAGATGTTTTTCAGAAACTATATAAACTGTCTTCAATCATTCTCTCAATAACAATCTGATAAACACTTTGAATTTTCTTGATATATAAAAGAATTCTCAACAACACATTATTAACACACTGAGATCGCTTTTTCAGATCACAGCCAAAAAGATTATCAACAATCAAAGAGAGAGAGCTGGAAAAGTAATCTTGAGAGAAAAGACAATGTTCTCAAGAACAATCGTTGAATATCCAGATTCGTGAGAAGTCACATTGATCAAGATTGAAGACTTCTTTTTGTTCTTCCTTTATTCAGTTTGTAATAATACTTTGAAAAGAAACGAAAGCGATAAAGCCAGCTTGAAACTGGTGGCTACCTTCTTGGGTGAGAGAGCTCAACAAGAAAGAGTCGTGTCGTACTTTGATTCTGTGTTAGACTGCTGAGTGTCTACAAGGATCAGAGGGTGATCAATAGGAAAGAGATCATTAGAGTTAGATAGGTTTCGGGGATGAAACTGGACAATCTGTAATTGATTCATTCTATTGGAGAAGAAAATCTGAAATCCAATTGGATTGTCAGGACTGGATGTAGGTTGTCTCGTTGACAACTGAACCAGGATAAATTCTTGGTGCAATCTTCTCTAACCCTTAACTCCTTTAATTTTCTATCTTGCAATATTTGTATATGTGATTAATATTAGATGCATGTTAAACATATTATGTGTTAGGTAGTTTAAACTGGAAATCTGACTCGCATTCTTCTTGATTAATCTCTTATCAATCTCCTTGTAATTGCTAATCTTGTATGCCGCAATTTAATTCCGCTGTATGTATGAAATTGATTTAATTTCTTAAAGAACTGATACATTCCGATTATTTCGAGGTCATAATAATCAACACTTTGGTCATTTTAATCCTCCCTAGACTTATTCTTGTCCAACTAGGGTTTTTAA
>NW_027339431.1:4502928-4503193 GCF_000331145.2 Cicer arietinum | reverse complement strand
AATCAATCTTGTGCATCCAATAAGTTCATTTGTGTCATTAGATGAACATTTAGATCATTTTCGTCCTCCCGAGGTTTATTCTAGTCCAATTAGGGTTTTCAACCAATCTTGTGCATCCAATAGGTGTGTTTGTGTCATTGGATGAACATTTATGTCATTTTCGTCCTCCCTAGACTTATTCTTATCCAACTAGGGTTTCTAACCAATCTTGTGCATCCAATAGGTGTGTTTGTGTCATTGGATGAACATTTAGGTCATTTTCTTT
>NW_027339431.1:4499534-4502859 GCF_000331145.2 Cicer arietinum | reverse complement strand
TTTCTGTCATTGGATGAACATTTAGGTCATTTTCGTCTTCCCTAGGTTTATTCTTGTCCAACTTGGGTTTTTAACCAATCTTGTGCATCCAATAGGTAGTGTTTGTGTCATTGGATGAACATTTAGGTCATTTTCGTCCTCACTAGGTTTATTCTAGTCCAATTAGGGTTTTTAACCCATCTTGTGCATTCGATAGGTGTGTTTGTGTCATTGGATGAACATTTAGGTCGTTTTCGTCCTACCTAGACTTATTCTTGTCCAACTAGGGTTTTTAACCAATCTTGTGCATCCAATAAGTTCATTTGTGTCATTGGATGAACATTTAGGTCATTTTCGTCCTCCCTAGGTTTATTCTAGTCCAATTTGGGTTTTTAACCTATCTTGTGCATCCAATAGGTGTGTTTGTGTCATTGGATGAACATTTAGGTCATTTTCGTCTTTCATTGGCTTTTTCTTGTCTAATTAGGGTTTTTAACCAATCTTGTGCATCCAAAAAGTTCATTTGGTTCATTGGATGAACATATAGGTCATTTTCGTCTTCCCTAGGTTTATTCTAGGCCAAATACGGTTTTTAACCAATCTTGTGCGTCCAATAGGTGTGTGTGTTTTATTGGATAAACATTTAGGTCATGTTCGTCGTACCTAGAATTATTCTTCTCCAACTCGGGTTTTTAACCAATCTTGTGCATCCAATAAGTTCATTTGTGTCATTGGATGAACATTTTGGTTATTTTCGTCCTCTATAGGTTTATTCTTGTCCAACTTGGGTTTTTAACCAATCTTTTGCATCCAATAGGTGTGTTTATGTCATTGGATGAACAATTAGGTCATTTTTGTCCTCCCAAGGATTATTCTAGTCCAATTAGGGTTTTTAACCAATCTTGTGCATTCAATAGGTGTGTTTGTGTCATTGGATGAACATTAGGTGATTTCCGTCCTACATAGACTTATTCTTGTCCAACTAGGGTTTTTAACCAAACTTGTGCATCCAATAGGGGTGTTTGTGTCATTGGATGAACATTTAGGTCATTTTTGTCCTCCTAGGTTTATTCTAGTCCAATTAGGGTTTTTAACCAATCTTGTGCGTCCAATAGGTGTGTTTGGGTCATTGGATGAACATTTAGGTCATTTTTGTCCTCCTAGGTTTATTCTAGTCCAATTAGGGTTTTTAACCAATCTTGTGCGTCCAATAGGTGTGTTTGGGTCATTGGATGAACATTTAGGTCATTTTCGTGCTCCCTAGGTTTATTCTAGTCCTATTAGGGTTTTTAACCAATATTGTGCAACCAATAGGTGTGTTTGTATCATTGGATGAACATTTAGGTCATTTTCGTCTTACCTAGACTTATTCTAGTCCAACATGGGTTTTTAACAATTCTTGTGCATTCAATAGGTGTGTTTGTGTCATTGGAACAACATTTAGGTCATTTTCGTCCTACCTAGACTTATTCTTGGCCAACTAGGGTTTTTAAGCAATCTTGTGCATCCAATAAGTTCATTTGTGTCATTGGATGAACATTTAGGTCATTTTTGTCCTCCTAGGTTTATTCTAGTCCAATTAGGGTTTTTAACCAATCTTGTGCGTCCAATAGGTGTGTTTGGGTCATTGGATGAACATTTAGGTCATTTTCGTCCTACTTAGACTTATTGTTGTCCAACTAGGGTTTTTAACCAATCTTGTGCATCCAATAAGTTCGTTTGTGCCATTGGATGAACATTTAGGTCAATTTCGTCCTCCCTAGGTTTATTCAAGTCCAATTAGGGTTTTTAACCATACTTGTGCATCTAATAGGCGTGTTTGAGTCATTGGATAAACATTTAGGTCATTTTCGTCCTCCCAAGGTTTATTCTTGTCCAACTTGGGTTTTTAACCAATTTTGTGCATCCAACAGGTGTGTTTGTGTCATTGGATAAACATTGAGGTCATTTTCTTCCTACCTAGACTTACTTATGTCCAATTAGGGTTTTTAACCAATCTTGTGCCTCCAATAGGTGTGTTTGTGCCATTGGTTGAACATTTAGGTCATTTTCGTCCTCCCTAGGTTTATTCTAGTCCAATTAGGGTTTTTAACCAATCTTGTGCATCCAAAGGTGTGTTTGTGTCATTGGCTGAAAATTTAAGTCATTTTCGTCCTCCGTATGTTTATTCTATTCCAATTAGGGTTTTTAACCAATCTTGTGCATCCAATAGGTGTGATTGTGTCATTGGATGAACATGTAGGTCATTTTCGTCCTCCCGAGGTTTATTCTAGTCCAATTAGGGTTTTGAACCAATCTTGTGCATCCAATAGGTGTGATTGTGTCATTGGATGAACATGTAGGTCATTTTCGTCCTCCCGAGGTTTATTCTAGTCCAATTAGGGTTTTTAACCAATCTTGTGCATCCAATAGGTGTGATTGTGTCATTGGATGAACATGTAGGTCATTTTCGTCCTCCCTAGGTTTATTCTAGTACAATTAGGGTTTTTAACCTGTCTTGTGCATCCAATAGGTGTGCTTGTGTCATTGGATGAACATTCAGGTCATTTTCCTCCTACCTAGACTTATTCTTGTCCAACTAGGGTTTTTAATCAATCTTGTGCATCCATTAGGTGTGTTTGTATCATTGGATGAACATTTACGTCATTTTCGTCCTCCTTAGGTTTATTCTAGTCCAATTAGGGTTTTGAACCAATCTTGTGCATTTGTGTCATTGGATGAACATTTACGTCATTTTCGTCCTCCTTAGGTTTATTCTAGTCCAATTAGGGTTTTGAACCAATCTTGTGCATTTGTGTCATTGGATGAACATTTACGTCATTTTCGTCCTCCTTAGGTTTATTCTAGTCCAATTAGGGTTTTGAACCAATCTTGTGCATTTGTGTCATTGGATGAACATTTACGTCATTTTCGTCCTCCCTAGGTTTATTCTTGTCCAACTTGGGTTTTTAACCAATCTTGTGCATCCAATAGGAAGTGTTTGTGTCATTGGATGAACATTTAGGTCATTTTCATCCTCACTAGGTTTATTCTAGTCCAATTAGGGTTTTTAACCCATCTGGTGCATTCGATAGGTGTGTTTGTGTCATTGGATGAACATTTAGGTCGTTTTCGTCCTACCTAGACTTATTCTTGTCCAACTAGTGTTTTTAACCAATCTTGTGCATCCAACAAGTTCATTTGTGTCATTGGATGAACATTTAGGTCATTTTCGTCCTCCCTAGGTTTATTCTAGTCCAATTAGTGTTTTTCACCAATGTTGTGCATCCAATAGGTGTGTTATTGTCATTGGATGATCAATTAGGTCATTTTCGTCCTACCTAGACTTATTATTATCCAACTAGGG
>NW_027339431.1:4494353-4499034 GCF_000331145.2 Cicer arietinum | reverse complement strand
GTTTTTAACCAATCTTGTGCATCCAATAGATGTCTTTGTGACATTGGATGAACATTTAGGTCATTTTCGTCCTTCCTAGACTTCTTCTTGTCCAACTAGGGTATTTAACCAATCTTGTGTATCATATAGGTGTGTTTGTGTCATTGGATGAACATTTACGTCATTTTTGTCCTCCCTAGGCTTATTATTGTCCAATTAGGGTTTTAAACCAATCTTGTGCATACAATAGGTGTGTTTGTGTCACTAGATGAATATTTAGGTCATTTTCGTCCTCCCTAGGTTTATTCTAGTTCAATAAGGGTTTTTAACCAATCTTATACATCCAATAGGTGTGTTTGTGTCACTAGATGAATATTTAGGTCATTTTCGTCCTCCCTAGGTTTATTCTAGTTCAATAAGGGTTTTTAACCAATCTTATACATCCAATAGGTGTGTTTGTGTCACTAGATGAATATTTAGGTCATTTTCGTCCTCCCTAGGTTTATTCTAGTTCAATAAGGGTTTTTAACCAATCTTATACATCCAATAGGTGTGTTTGTGTCACTAGATGAATATTTAGGTCATTTTCGTCCTCCCTAGGTTTATTCTAGTTCAATAAGGGTTTTTAACCAATCTTATACATCCAATAGGTGTGTTTGTGTCACTAGATGAATATTTAGGTCATTTTCGTCCTCCCTAGGTTTATTCTAGTTCAATAAGGGTTTTTAACCAATCTTATACATCCAATAGGTGTGTTTGTGTCATTGGATGAACAGTTAGGTCATTTTCGTCCTTCCTAAACTTATTCTTGTCAACTAGGGTTTTTAATCAATCTTGTGCATCCATCAGGTGTGTTTGTGTCGTTGGATGAACATTTAGGTCATTTTCTTCCTCCCTAGATTTTTTTTAGTCAATTAGGACTTTTAACCAATCTTGTGCATCCAATAGGTGTGTTTGTGTCATTGGATGAACATTTAGGTCATTTTCGTCCTTCCTAGACTTCTTCTTGTCCATCTAGGGTTTTTAACCAATCTGGTGCATCCAATAAGTTCATTTGTGTCATTGGAAGAATATTTAGGTCATTTTCGTCCTTCCTAGACTTCTTCTTGTCCATCTAGGGTTTTTAACCAATCTGGTGCATCCAATAAGTTCATTTGTGTCATTGGAAGAATATTTAGGTCATTTTCGTCCTTCCTAGACTTCTTCTTGTCCATCTAGGGTTTTTAACCAATCTGGTGCATCCAATAAGTTCATTTGTGTCATTGGAAGAATATTTAGGTCATTTTCGTCCTTCCTTCGCTTATTCTTGTCCAATTAGAGTTTTTAACCAATCTTGTGCATCGAATAGGTGTGTTTGTGTCATTGGATGAACATTTAGGTCATTTTCGTCCTCCCTTGGTTTATTCTTGTTCAACTTGGGTTTTTAACAAATCTTGTGCATCCAATAGGTGTCTTTGTGCCATTGGATGAACATTTAGGTATTTTCGTCCTTCCTTGGCTTATTCTTGGCCAATTAGAGTTTTTAACCAATCTTGTGCATCCAATAAGTTCATTTGTGTCATTGGATGAACATTTAGGTAATTTTCGTCTTCCCTTGGCTTATTCTTGTCCAATTAGGGTTTTTAACCAATCTGTGCATCCAATAGGTGTGTTTGTATCATTGGATGAACATTTAGGTAATTTTCGTCTTCCCTTGGCTTATTCTTGTCCAATTAGGGTTTTTAACCAATCTGTGCATCCAATAGGTGTGTTTGTATCATTGGATGAACATTTAGGTAATTTTCGTCTTCCCTTGGCTTATTCTTGTCCAATTAGGGTTTTTAACCAATCTGTGCATCCAATAGGTGTGTTTGTATCATTGGATGAACATTTAGGTAATTTTCGTCTTCCCTTGGCTTATTCTTGTCCAATTAGGGTTTTTAACCAATCTGTGCATCCAATAGGTGTGTTTGTATCATTGGATGAACATTTAGGTAATTTTCGTCTTCCCTTGGCTTATTCTTGTCCAATTAGGGTTTTTAACCAATCTGTGCATCCAATAGGTGTGTTTGTATCATTGGATGAACATTTAGGTAATTTTCGTCTTCCCTTGGCTTATTCTTGTCCAATTAGGGTTTTTAACCAATCTGTGCATCCAATAGGTGTGTTTGTATCATTGGATGAACATTTAGGTAATTTTCGTCTTCCCTTGGCTTATTCTTGTCCAATTAGGGTTTTTAACCAATCTGTGCATCCAATAGGTGTGTTTGTATCATTGGATGAACATTTAGGTAATTTTCGTCTTCCCTTGGCTTATTCTTGTCCAATTAGGGTTTTTAACCAATCTGTGCATCCAATAGGTGTGTTTGTATCATTGGATGAACATTTAGGTAATTTTCGTCTTCCCTTGGCTTATTCTTGTCCAATTAGGGTTTTTAACCAATCTGTGCATCCAATAGGTGTGTTTGTATCATTGGATGAACATTTAGGTAATTTTCGTCTTCCCTTGGCTTATTCTTGTCCAATTAGGGTTTTTAACCAATCTGTGCATCCAATAGGTGTGTTTGTATCATTGGATGAACATTTAGGTAATTTTCGTCTTCCCTTGGCTTATTCTTGTCCAATTAGGGTTTTTAACCAATCTGTGCATCCAATAGGTGTGTTTGTATCATTGGATGAACATTTAGGTAATTTTCGTCTTCCCTTGGCTTATTCTTGTCCAATTAGGGTTTTTAACCAATCTGTGCATCCAATAGGTGTGTTTGTATCATTGGATGAACATTTAGGTAATTTTCGTCTTCCCTTGGCTTATTCTTGTCCAATTAGGGTTTTTAACCAATCTGTGCATCCAATAGGTGTGTTTGTATCATTGGATGAACATTTAGGTAATTTTCGTCTTCCCTTGGCTTATTCTTGTCCAATTAGGGTTTTTAACCAATCTGTGCATCCAATAGGTGTGTTTGTATCATTGGATGAACATTTAGGTAATTTTCGTCTTCCCTTGGCTTATTCTTGTCCAATTAGGGTTTTTAACCAATCTGTGCATCCAATAGGTGTGTTTGTATCATTGGATGAACATTTAGGTAATTTTCGTCTTCCCTTGGCTTATTCTTGTCCAATTAGGGTTTTTAACCAATCTGTGCATCCAATAGGTGTGTTTGTATCATTGGATGAACATTTAGGTAATTTTCGTCTTCCCTTGGCTTATTCTTGTCCAATTAGGGTTTTTAACCAATCTGTGCATCCAATAGGTGTGTTTGTATCATTGGATGAACATTTAGGTAATTTTCGTCTTCCCTTGGCTTATTCTTGTCCAATTAGGGTTTTTAACCAATCTGTGCATCCAATAGGTGTGTTTGTATCATTGGATGAACATTTAGGTAATTTTCGTCTTCCCTTGGCTTATTCTTGTCCAATTAGGGTTTTTA
This sequence comes from Cicer arietinum, assembly GCF_000331145.2. Lineage (NCBI taxonomy): Eukaryota > Viridiplantae > Streptophyta > Magnoliopsida > Fabales > Fabaceae > Cicer > Cicer arietinum. The sequence goes on along the minus strand of NW_027339431.1, from coordinate 4,495,648 downwards.
ACCAATCTGTGCATCCAATAGGTGTGTTTGTATCATTGGATGAACATTTAGGTAATTTTCGTCTTCCCTTGGCTTATTCTTGTCCAATTAGGGTTTTTAACCAATCTGTGCATCCAATAGGTGTGTTTGTATCATTGGATGAACATTTAGGTAATTTTCGTCTTCCCTTGGCTTATTCTTGTCCAATTAGGGTTTTTAACCAATCTGTGCATCCAATAGGTGTGTTTGTATCATTGGATGAACATTTAGGTAATTTTCGTCTTCCCTTGGCTTATTCTTGTCCAATTAGGGTTTTTAACCAATCTGTGCATCCAATAGGTGTGTTTGTATCATTGGATGAACATTTAGGTAATTTTCGTCTTCCCTTGGCTTATTCTTGTCCAATTAGGGTTTTTAACCAATCTGTGCATCCAATAGGTGTGTTTGTATCATTGGATGAACATTTAGGTAATTTTCGTCTTCCCTTGGCTTATTCTTGTCCAATTAGGGTTTTTAACCAATCTGTGCATCCAATAGGTGTGTTTGTATCATTGGATGAACATTTAGGTAATTTTCGTCTTCCCTTGGCTTATTCTTGTCCAATTAGGGTTTTTAACCAATCTGTGCATCCAATAGGTGTGTTTGTATCATTGGATGAACATTTAGGTAATTTTCGTCTTCCCTTGGCTTATTCTTGTCCAATTAGGGTTTTTAACCAATCTGTGCATCCAATAGGTGTGTTTGTATCATTGGATGAACATTTAGGTAATTTTCGTCTTCCCTTGGCTTATTCTTGTCCAATTAGGGTTTTTAACCAATCTGTGCATCCAATAGGTGTGTTTGTATCATTGGATGAACATTTAGGTAATTTTCGTCTTCCCTTGGCTTATTCTTGTCCAATTAGGATTTTTAACCAATCTTGTGCATCGAATAGGTGTGTTTGTGTCATTAGATGAACATTTAGGTCATTTTCATCCTCCCTTGGCTTATTCTTGTCCAATTAGGGTTTTTAACCAATCTTTTGTTTCGCATTAGTTCGTTTGTGTCATTGGATGAACGACCTAAATGTTCATCCAATGACACAAACACACCTATTGGATGCACAAAATTGGTTTGAAACCCAAGTTGGACAAGAATAAAACTAGGGAGGACGAAAATGAACTAAATGTTCATCCATTTACACAAACACGCCTGTTGGATGCACAACATTGGTTAAAAACCCTAATTGGACTAGAATAAACCTAGGGAGGACGAAAATGACATAAATGATACTCCAATGACACAAATGAACTTATTGGATGCACAAGATTGGTTAA
>NW_027339431.1:4491432-4494278 GCF_000331145.2 Cicer arietinum | reverse complement strand
ATGCACAAGATTGGTTAAAAACCCTAATTGGACTAGAAAAAACTGAGGGAAGATGAAAATGACGTAAATATTCATCCAATGACACAAATGAACTTATGGGATGCACAAGATTGGTTAAAAACCCTAATTGGACAAGAATAAGCCAAGGGAGGACGAAAATGACCTAAATGTTCATCCAATGACACAAACACAACTATTGGATGCACAAGATTGGTTAAAAACCCTTATTGAACTAGAATAAACCTAGGGAGGACGAAAATGAACTAAATATTCTTCCAATGACACAAATGAACTTATTGGATGCACAAGATTAATTAAAAACTCTAATTGGACAAGAATAAGCCAAGGAAGGACGAAAATGACCTAAATGTTTATCCAATGGCACAAAGACACCTATTGGATGTACAAGATTGGTTAAAAACCCAAGTTGGACAAGAATAAACCTAAGAAGGTCGAAAATGACCTAAATGATCATCCAATGACACAAACACACCTATTGGATGCCCAAGATTTGTTAAAAATCCTAATTGACTATAAAAATCTAGGGAGGACGAAAATGACCTAATTGTTCATCCAATGACACAAACACACCTGTTGGATGCACAAGATTGGTTAAAAACCCTTATTGAACTAGAATAAACCTAGGGAGGACGAAAATGACCTAAATGTTCATCCAATGACACAAACACACCTATTGGATGCCCAAGATTTGTTAAAAATCCTAATTGACTATAAAAATCTAGGGAGGACGAAAATGACCTAAATGTTCATCCAATGACACAAACACACCTATTGGATGCCCAAGATTTGTTAAAAATCCTAATTGACTATAAAAATCTAGGGAGGACGAAAATGACCTAAATGTTCATCCAATGACACAAACACACCTATTGGATGTACAAGATTGGTTAAAAACTCTTTTGAACTAGAATAAACCTAGGGAGGACGGAAATGACCTAAATATTCATCCACTGACACAAATGAACTTATTGGATGCACAAGATTGGTTAAAAACCCTAATTGGACAAGAGTAAGCCAAGGAAGGACGAAAATGACCTAAATGTTCATCCAATGACACAAACACACCTATTGGATGCACAAGATTGGTTAAAAACCCTAATTGGACAAGAGTAAGCCAAGGAAGGACGAAAATGACCTAAATGTTCATCCAATGACACAAACACACCTATTGGATGCACAAGATTGGTTAAAAACCCTAATTGGACAAGAATAAGCCAAGGAAGGACGAAAATGACCTAAATGTTCATCCAATGACACAAACACACCTATTGGATGCACAAGATTGGTTAAAAACCCAAGTTGGACAAGAATAAACATAGGGAGGAAAGAAATGACCTAAATGTTCATCCAATGACACAAATGAACTTATTGGTGCCCAAAATTGGTTAAAAACCCTAATTGGACAAGAATAAGCCAAAGGAGGACGAAAATAACCTAAATGTTCATCCAATGACACAAACACACCTATTGGATGTACCAGATTGGTTAAAAACCCTAGTCGGATAAGAATAAGTCTAGGGAGGACGAAAATGACCTAAATGTTGATCCAATGACACAAACACACCTATTGGATGTACCAGATTGGTTAAAAACCCTAGTCGGATAAGAATAAGTCTAGGGAGGACGAAAATGACCTAAATGTTGATCCAATGACACAAACACACCTATTGGATGTACCAGATTGGTTAAAAACCCTAGTCGGATAAGAATAAGTCTAGGGAGGACGAAAATGACCTAAATGTTGATCCAATGACACAAACACACCTATTGGATGTACCAGATTGGTTAAAAACCCTAGTCGGATAAGAATAAGTCTAGGGAGGACGAAAATGACCTAAATGTTGATCCAATGACACAAACACACCTATTGGATGCACAAGATTGGTTCGAAACCCAAGTTGGACAAGAATAAACCGAAGGAAGACGAAAATGACCTAAATGTTCATCAATTGACGACAATGACATAATGTTCATCCATTGACACAAATGAACTTATTGGATGCACAAGATTGGTTAAAAACCCTAATTGGACAAGAATAAGTCAAGGGAGGACGAAAATGACCTAAATGTTCATCTAATGACACAAACACACCTATTGGATGCACAAGATTGGTTAAAACCCCAAGTTGGACAAGAATAAACATAGGGAGGAAAGAAATGACCTAAATGTTCATCTAATGACACAAACACACCTATTGGATGCACAAGATTGGTTAAAACCCCAAGTTGGACAAGAATAAACATAGGGAGGAAAGAAATGACCTAAATGTTCATCTAATGACACAAACACACCTATTGGATGCACAAGATTGGTTAAAACCCCAAGTTGGACAAGAATAAACATAGGGAGGAAAGAAATGACCTAAATGTTCATCTAATGACACAAACACACCTATTGGATGCACAAGATTGGTTAAAACCCCAAGTTGGACAAGAATAAACATAGGGAGGAAAGAAATGACCTAAATGTTCATCCAATGACAGAAACACACCTATTGTATGCACAAGATTGGTTAAAACCCCAAGTTGGACAAGAATAAACCCAGGGAGGACGAAAATGACCTCAATGTTACTCCAACGACACAAACACACCTATTGGATGCACAAGATTGGTTAGAAACCTAAGTTGGACAAGAATAAACCTAGGGAGGACGAAAATGACCTAAATGTTCATCCATTGACACAAATGAACTTATTGGATGCACAAGATTGGTTAAAAACACTAATTGGACAACAATAAGTCAAGGGAGGACGAAAATGACCTAAATGTTCATCCAATGAAACAAATGAACTTATGGATGCACAAGATTGGTTAAAAACCCAAG
>NW_027339431.1:4490409-4491350 GCF_000331145.2 Cicer arietinum | reverse complement strand
GTTAAAAACCCTAATTGGACAAGAATAACCCTATGGAGAACGAAAATGACCTAAATGTTCATCCAATGACACAAATGAACTTATTGGATGCACAAGATTGGTTAAAAACCCTAGTTCGACAAGAATAAGTCTAGGTAGGACGAAAATGATCTATATGTTTATCCAATGATACAAACACAGCTATTGGATGCACAAGATTGGTTAAAAACCTTAATTGGACTAGAACAAACCTAGGGAAGACAAAAATGACCTAAATGTTCATCTATTGACAGAAATCCACCTATTAGATGCACAAGATTTGTTAAAAATCCAAGTTGGACCAAAATAAACATAGGGACGACGAAAATGACCTAAATGTTCATCCAATGACAAAACACACCGATTGGATGCACAAGATTGGTTAAAAACCCTAATTGGACTAGAATAAACCTAGGGAGAACAAAAATGACCTAAATGTTCGTCCAATGACACAAATGAACTTATTGGATGCACAAGATTGGTTAAAAAACCTAGTTCGACAAGAATAAGTCTAGGTAGGACGAAATATTGGATGCACAAGATTTGTTAAAAACCCTAATTGGACTAGAACAAACCTAGGGAAGACGAAAATGACCTAAATGTTTATCCAATGACACAAATGAACTTATTGGATGCACAAGATTGGTTAAAAATCCTAGTTAGACAAGAATAAGTCTAGGTAAGACAAAAATGACCTAAATATTCATTCAATGACACAAATGAACTTATTGGATGCACAAGATTTGTTAAAAACCCTAATTGGACAAGAATAAGCCAAGGATGGACGAAAATGACCTAAATGTTCATCCAATGACACAAACACACCTATTGGATGCACAAGAGTGGTTAGAAACCTAAGTTGGACAAGAATAAACCTAGGGAGGACGAAAATGACCTAAATGTTCATCCATTGACACAAACAC
>NW_027339431.1:4483096-4489089 GCF_000331145.2 Cicer arietinum | reverse complement strand
CAATGACACAAATGAACTTATTGGATGCACAAGATTGGTTAAAAAACCTAGTTCGACAAGAATAAGTCTAGGTTGGACGAAAATGACCTAAATGTTTATCCAATGACACAAATGAACTTATTGGATGCACAAGATTGGTTACAAACCCTAGTTCGACAAGAATAAGTCTAGGTAGGACGAAAATGATCTAAATGTTTATCCAATGATACAAACACAGCTATTGGATGCACAAGATTGGTTCAAAACCTTAATTGGACTAGAACAAACCTAGGGAAGACGAAAATGACCTAAATGTTCATCTATTGACAGAAATCCACCTATTAGATGCACAAGATTTGTTAAAAATCCAAGTTGGACCAAAATAAACCTAGGGACGACGAAAATGACCTAAATGTTCATCCAATGACAAAATACACCAATTGGATGAACAAGATTGGTTAAAAACCCTAATTGGACTAGAATAAACCTAGGGAGAACGAAAATGACCTAAATGTTCATCCAATGACACAAATGAACTTATTGGATGCACAAGATTTGTTAAAAACCCTAATTGGACAAGAATAAGCCAAGGAAGGACGAAAATGACCTAAATGTTCATCCAATGACACAAATGAACTTATTGGATGCACAAGATTTGTTAAAAACCCTAATTGGACAAGAATAAGCCAAGGATGGACGAAAATGACCTAAATGTTCATCCAATGACACAAATGAACTTATTGGATGCACAAGATTTGTTAAAAACCCTAATTGGACAAGAATAAGCCAAGGATGGACGAAAATGACCTAAATGTTCATCCAATGACACAAATGAACTTATTGGATGCACAAGATTTGTTAAAAACCCTAATTGGACAAGAATAAGCCAAGGATGGACGAAAATGACCTAAATGTTCATCCAATGACACAAACACACCTATTGTATGCACAAGATTGGTTAAAAACCCTAGATGGTTAAGAATAAGTCTAGGGAGGACGAAAATGACCTAAATGTTCCTCCAACGACACTAACACACCTATTGGATGCACAAGATTGGTTAGAAACCTAAGTTGGACAAGAATAAACCTAGGGAGGACGAAAATGACCTAAATGTTCATCCAATGACACAAACACACCTATTGGATGCACAAGATTGGTTAAAAACCCTAATTGGACTAGAACAAACCTAGGGAAGACGAAAATGACCTAAATGTTCATCCAATGACACAAACACACCTATTGGATGCACAAGATTGGTTAAAAACCCTAATTGGACTAGAACAAACCTAGGGAAGACGAAAATGACCTAAATGTTCATCCAATGACACAAACACACCTATTGGATGCACAAGATTGGTTAAAAACCCTAATTGGACTAGAACAAACCTAGGGAAGACGAAAATGACCTAAATGTTCATCCAATGACACAAACACACCTATTGTATGCACAAGATTGGTTAAAAACCCTAATCTGACAAGAATAAGCCTAGGGAGGACGAAAATGACCTAAATGTTCATCCAATGAACCAAATGAACTTATTGGATGCACAAGATTGGTTAAAAACCCTAATTGGACAAGAATAAGTCAAGGGAGGACGAAAATGACCTAAATGTTGATCCAATGACACAAACACACCTATTATAATGCTAAGGCTAAAAACATTATAACATCTGCTCTATGTGCAGAAGAATTCTTTAGGGTATCAAACTGCAAGTCAGCAAAAGAAATGTGGGACATTCTTCAACAAAACACATGAAGGAACCACAGATGTGAAAAGAGCTCGCGTAAATACACTTATGCACGAATACGAATTATTTAGCATGAAAAAGGAGGAACCCATCAGCGATCTGCAAACCAGATTCACACACATTGTGAACAATCTTCACGCATTGGGAAAGCAAGTGGACAACGAACAACAAATTGGAAAAATTATGAGGTGTCTAACCAGAGAATGGCAGCCCAAAATAACAGCCATAGCTGAATCTAAAGATCTAGCAAAGATGACAACTGCAACATTGTTTGGAAAACTAAGGGAACATGAAATGGAACTTCATCGGCTGGACGAATCAGAAATGGAAATCAGGAAAAAGAAAGGATTATCCTTGAAGGTTCAAGCCCATCAATCGAAAACTGAATCAGATAGCTGCTCAGATGAATCCAGTAGTGAAAGTGAAGAGACTGAAATCGGGTCACTTGTCAAGAAATTTAAGAAATTTCTGAAGAAGAAATACAATAAATTCAGAAAGCCATCTAGCTCCAAGACTAGTGACAACAAGACAATTACATGCTATGAATGTGGTAAAACTGGTCATATCAAGTCTGACTGTCACAAGATGCAATACAAAAATAGGACTACAAATACTAAAGACAAGGAGCCAGCTCACAAAGCCAGAAGAGCATATATTGCATGGAGTGACAACTAACAATCCTCTGCCTCTTCGGATGAAGAAGAAGTCAATTTGTGTCTCATGGCAAATACCGATTCAGAATCAGAAAATGAGGTTAGTTCACAATCTAATCCAACATATGATGAGCTACAAGAAGCTTTCAATGAACTGCATGATGATTATGTGAATTCCATAAAACAGTTGTTAAGCACAAAGAAAATGCTTGAACAAATGAAAAATGAACATAAAGAAATTGAAAATTTATGTGAACAACTGAAAAAGGATTCACAAGAAAAATCTGCAAAGTGCATTGAACTTGAAAATACTGTTGCATCATTAAAATCTGATTTATTAAATTTTGCAAATAGTAAAGATAAGCTAAATGTCATACTTAGCAATCAAAGACATGTTCATGAAAAATCTGGTTTAGGATATACACCAAATATGCATGTCAAAAGAAAAAATAAAAACAGATCTGGTATTGGGTATATGCAAACCAGAAATGTCAAACATGGTCAAAAAACTGCTATTGCTAAGAGTATGTATGACATCTTTACTAAACCAAATAAACATTCATCCTTTGATGGCAAATGTCATTTCTGTTGCAGAAAGGGACATTTTGTGTCTAATTGCAAATTTAAAAAATTAGCCAATCAAGGATGGAAGCTAGTTTGGATAGAAAAGAAATCTGTGTTTGACACTAACCAACCAGGACCCAATTTAAATTGGGGACCTAAAACAAAATTCTGATTTTGTATTGCAGGTGTGCTTGACATCCACGAAACACTCATGGTATCTAGATAGCGGATGCTCAAAGCACATGACTGGTGACAAATCCAAATTCCTGTCCCTGACATTAAAGGAAGGAGGCTTTGTCAAATATGGTGATAACAACAGAGGAAAGATCATTGGAATTGGTGATGTAGGCGATGAATCAACTGCAGTAATCAAAAATGTGCTATATGTTGAAGGATTAAAGCACAACTTACTGAGTATAAGCCAGCTATGTGACAAAGGTTTTCAAGTAAGTTTTTCATCACAATCTTGCATTATTGAGCATAAAGATGACAAACACATAAAGCTAATTGGGGACAGAATCAACAACATTTACATGTTGGATTTCAATTCTGTACCTAGTGCTGTATGCTGCTTGTTATCCAACTCAGATGAAACATGGCTTTGGCATAAAAGAATTGCTCATATACACATAAATCATTTGAATAAACTTGTCAGCAAACAGTTAGTCTTAGGTCTACCAAATAGGAAGTTCTCTAAAGATAGACTGTGTGATGCATGTGAGAAAAGTAAACTGGTTAAGACTCCATTTCCCTCTATAGACTTGGTTAGAACAAATAGAGTTTTACAACTAGTTCACATGGACCTTTTCGGACCTGCCCAAGTTAAGAGTTTAGGTGGAAACCTGTATGGATATGTGCTGGTTGATGATTATTCTAGATTCACATGGACTTACTTTTTAGCTCATAAAAGTGATACATTCTCTGTTTTCAAAAAGTTTGCTGCTTTAGTACAAAATGAGAATGATTTGAAAATTGTTTCAATAAAAAGTGATCATGGAGGTGAATTCCAAAATGATCTTTTTCAAAATTATTGTGAATCAAATGGAATCAACCACATCTATTCAGCCCCTAGGACACCACAGCAGAATGGGGTAGTGGAGAGGAAAAATAGATCCCTAGAAGAGTTAGCTAGGACCATGCTTAAGGACTCCAACCTACCTAAGTACTTTTGGGCAGATGCAATTAGTACAGCCACCCATGTTGTGAATAGAGTTCTCATTAGGCCCCTGCTTAGGAAAACACCCTATGAGCTTTACAAGGGTACGAAGGATGGGAAGCATCGCTGGACAGGCACACGGCAGTGAAAGATATTATGGTTGATGATTTTGTTGAAACCATCTCATTGCCAATTGGTCACATGAAGGTACAACAACGGATGCTCATGTATACGCTCACAAGGATGCTTGTACCTCGATCAGGAAATCACGCGGTTGTGCAGAAACTAGATATTCTACTGTTATGGGGATTATCCAAAGAACTAAAGATGAGTTGGACTTGGATTGTGCTAAGGCACATGCTAGAAGCTTCGCAAAGTAAAATTATGTTGCCGTATCCACAGCTGATCACAAAGATACTTAAACACTTCAAGGTGTCATTTGTGAATGAAGAATCTGCAAAGACAACCCTCATCTTCGGCGAAGCAATTGTGAATCAGATGAAATTGAAGAAAGTAAATGGCATTTGGATTAGGCCAATGCCAAATGTTGAGCCAACTCCTCCACAAGCCTCTGAATCTGCAGCTGAGCCTCCTGCATATGTTGCAAAATTGATGGAATTTATGGCAGCTCAGATGGCACACAATGCCAAACTGCTAGAGTCCAATGCAAGGATGGAAGCTACTTTAACATCTATCCAAACATCCCTGAAGTCAGTTGTTCAGGATGTTGCTGCAATTCAAGCGCACCTAGGCCTCAAGCTATCATTCGAAGACATAGCAGATATTGGTCGACAAGCAACTGAAGAACCACAACCAGATCCCCTAGATTGGTCTGCGACTCACGGTGAGGAGACACCAGCTGAGGGTAATACAGTGGTCTCTACCTCTCCCCTAGATGATAGTGAGGACCAGCCCACTTTAGGAGATTAGGTGTTTAAGTTCTTTATTTGTGATGCCTTGTTTTGTTTGTTTTGCTGCTTTTCTGATTTATGTTTTCTTAATGATATATATATAAGCAAGTTTATTCATTGTTATCAAATTAATATTGTCATACTGCTCTGTTGCATATCTGTTTGTTTGATCTGATACACTGCACATGTTGTTTAATCTGAATTCAGTTATCTTAATCAACTGTTATGCTCAGTAATTGCTCTGATATATTGCTCTGATTGTCATTTATCTGACATACAATGTTATATGATTTCAACCCCAATGCTTATGTTGTTTAACATAGTGGGAGGAATTGTTTTCTGCCTTTTTGCCTTAACTGACAAAGGGGGAGAAAAATTATAACTTGATAATAACTTGATAATATGCTTGTTGTTACATTGTTTTTACAATCTGATGATTTTGCTCTGATACTTAACAATACTCTTATGTTATGTTCTGAAATGCTCAAGTTAAAATTGTATGAATTGTCAATTATGCCAAAAAGGGGGAGATTGTTGGACTTTAGTCCTCTTAATCCTAGTTTTGACATAATTAACAAACATACAATGTTCATACATCATATGATAAATCTAACATTTGAATTGAGCAAGATTTCAGGAACATATTGCTTGGAACACAAGAAATCAACAAAAGATTATTCACTGAGTAAATCGATTGGGAAATCGATTTCATAACAAGGGTGTAAGGATAAGTATATGTTTGTGATTGTACAATCGATTGGGAAATCGACTGACTAAATTAGAATTGAAAATTGAACAAGTCAGTGCCAACCTGATTTACAGGTTAATCGCTTGACAAATCGATTGTGCATATCACAAAATGAAAACTGATTGAAACTAATCGACTGGCAAATCGATTGGGAAGTCACAGGGCACTAGGAAATCGATTGGCAAATCGATTGCCTAAATAAAATTTCAAAAGGAACTTAAGCCTTGACTAA
>NW_027339431.1:4481706-4482923 GCF_000331145.2 Cicer arietinum | reverse complement strand
AACTTTTTGAAACACAATCGATTGGGGAATCGATTGAAAGAACTTTTTTGAAACACAATCGGTTGGGGAATCGATTGAAACAAATGTTTTGAATTCCCAGTTTGTGGCCAAATCGATTATGCGTATTTGTAAATCGATTTATTCTGAAAAGTGCTTTAAAAGAATCGATTGGTAAATCGATTAGCTTATGTAGTTTCAAGATTAAAGAAAAACAAGACTCGCGATAATCGATTGGCAAATCGATTACACATGTTTTATAACTTTAATAAATCGATTGGTAAATCGATTTAGTAGTTGTTTTTCTGAAACTATATAAACTGTTTTTCAATCTTTTTCTCTAAGAACCTTGATCATAACTTTCATATTTCTAAGAACTCAAGATAACTTCAATAACAGATCACAACACACTTTGTTAACAATCCGATATTGCTTTTTCAGATCAAGATCTAAAGATTATCCATGATCATTGAGAGAGCTGAAATAGTATTCTTGAGAGAAAAGACAATGTCCTCATGAACAATCATTGAATATCCAGATTCGTGAGAAGAACATTGATCAATATTGAAGACTTCTTTTTGTACTTCTTTTAATCTGTCTGTAACAATACTTTGAAACGAAACGAAAGCTAGAAATCCAGCTTGAAACTGGTGGCTACTTTCTTGGGTGAGAGGTCTCAACAAGAAAGAGTCGTACTTTGATTTTGTGTTAGACTGCTGAGTGTCTACAAGGATCAAAGGGTTGATAGAAAGCCAGCTTGAAACTGGTGGCTACTTTCTTGGGTGAGAGAGCTCAACAAGAAAGAGTCGCACTGTGATTCTGTGTTAGACTGCTGAGTGTCTACAAGGATCAGAGGGTGATCAATAGGAAAGAGATCATTAAGATAGATAGGTTTCGGGGATGAAACTGGACAATCTGTAATTGATTCTTTCTATTGGAGAAGAAAATCTGAAATCCGATTGGATTGTCAGGACTGGATGTAGGTTGTCTCGTTGACAACTGAACCAGGATAAATTCTTGGTGCAATCTTCTCTAACCCTTAACTCCTTTAATTTTCTATCTTGCAATATTTGTATGTGTGATTGACATTAGATGCATATTAAACATATTCTGTGTTAGGTAATATTGTTTAAACTGGAAATTTGACTTGCATGCATCTTGGTTAATCACTTATCCATCTACTTGCAATTGCTAATCTTGTATGCCGCAATTTAATTCCG
>NW_027339431.1:4480709-4480993 GCF_000331145.2 Cicer arietinum | reverse complement strand
TTGGACAAGAAGAAGGGAGGACGAAAATGACCTAAATATTCATCCAATGACACAAACACACCTATTGGATGCACAAGATTGGTTAAAAACTCTAGTTGGATAAGAATATATCTAGGGAGGATGAAAATGACCTAAATGTTCATCCATTGACACAAACACACCTATTGGATGCGCAAGATTGGTTCGAAACCCAAGTTGGACAAGAATAAACCTATGGAAGACGAAAATGACCTAAATGTTCATCCATTGACACAAACACACCTATTGGATGCACAAGATTGGTT
>NW_027339431.1:4479983-4480688 GCF_000331145.2 Cicer arietinum | reverse complement strand
TGGATGCACAAGATTGGTTAAAAAGCCTAATTGGAATAGAATAAACCTAGGGAGGACAAAAATGATCTATATGATCATCCAATGACACAAATGAACTTATTGGATGAACAAGATTGGTTAAAAACCCAAATTGGACAAGAATAAGTGTAGGAAAGACGAAAATGACCTAAATGTTCATCCAATGACACAAACACACCTATTGGACGCACAAGATTGGTTAAAAACCCAAATTAAACTAGAATAAACCTAAGGAGGACGAAAATGACTTAAATGGTCATCCAATGACATAAATGAACTTATTGGATGCACAAGATTGGTTAAAAACCCTAATTGGACAAGAATAAGCCAAGGGAGGACGAAAATAACCTAAATGTTGATCCAATGACACAAACACACCTAATGTATTTACAAGATTGGTTAAAAACCCTAATTGGACAAGAATAACCCTAGGGAGGACGAAAATGACCTAAATGTTCATCCAATGACACAAATGAACTTATTGGATGCACAAGATTGGTTAAAAACCCTAATTGGACAAAAATATGCCAAGGGAGGACACAAATGACCTAATTGTTCATCCAATGACACCAACAAACCTATTGGATGCACCAGATTGGTTAAAAATCCTAATTGGACAAGAAGAAGGAAGGACGAAAATGACCTAAATATTCATCCAATGACACAAACACACCTATTGGATGCACA
>NW_027339431.1:4479068-4479483 GCF_000331145.2 Cicer arietinum | reverse complement strand
GTGTTTCAAAAGCCTAACTTGCGTTTCAGCACGTCAACTTTCACCTCGTTTTAGAATCGGCCGAATCGGAGTTTCGCAGCACCGTTTATCGCATTCTTCAGCTATACGCGATTTTTCACTCAAATCTGTAAGTTTCTGACCTAGACGATCCTTAAAGTGAACTATGACTATTAGGAACATATCATCTTGTGCATCTAATAGGTGTATTTCTGTCGATGGATGAACATTTAAGTTATTTTCGTCCTCCCTAGACTTATTCTTACCCAACTAGAGTTTTTATCCAATCTTGTGCATCCAATATGTGTGTTTGTGTCATTGGATGAACATTTAGGTCATTTTCGTCCTACCTAGGGTTATTCTTGTCCAATTAGGGTTTTTAACCAATCTTGTGCATCCAATAGGTGTGTTTGTATCA
>NW_027339431.1:4473597-4478837 GCF_000331145.2 Cicer arietinum | reverse complement strand
CCTCCCTAGGTTTGTTCTAGTCCAATTAGAGTTTTTAACCAATCTTGTGCATCCAATAGGTGTGTTTGTGTCATTGGATGAACATTTAGGTAAATTTCGTCCTCCCTTGGCTTATTCTTGTCCAATTAGGGTTTTTAACCAATCTTGTGCATCCAATAAGTTCATTTGTGTCATTGGATGAACATTTAGGTCATTTTCGTTCTCCCTAGGTTTCTTCTAGTCCAATTAGGGTTTTTAACCAATCTTGTGCATCCAATAGGTGTATTTGTGTCATTGGATGAAAATTGAGGTCATTTTGGTCCTACCTAGACTTAATTTTGTCGAAATTGGGTTTTTAACCAATCTTGTGCATCCAATAAGTTCATTTGTGTCATTGACGAACATTTAGGTCATTTTCGTCCTCCCTTGGCTTATTCTTGAACAATTAGGGTTTTTAACCAATCTTGTGCATCCAATAGGTGTGTTTGTGTCATTGGATGAACATTTAGGTCATTTTCGTCCACCCTAGATTTATTCTTGTCCAACTTGAATTTTTAACCAATCTTGTGCATCTTATAGGTGTATTTGTGTCAATGGATGAACATTTAGGTTATTTTCGTCATCCCTAGAGTAATTCTTATCCAACTAGAGTTTTGAACCAATCTTGTGCATCCAATAGGTGTGTTTGTGTCATTGGATATACATTTAGGTCATTTTCGTCCTCCCTTGGCTTATTCTTGAACAATTAGGGTTTTTAACCAATCTTGTGCATCCAGTAAGTTCATTTGTGTCATTGGATGAACATTTAGGTCATTTTCATCCTCCCTAGGTTTATTCTAGTCCAATTTGGGTTTTTAACCAATCTTGTGCGTCCAATTGGTGTGTTTGTGTCATTGGATGAACATTTATGTCATTTTCGTCCTTCCTTGGCATATTCGTGTTCAATTGGGGTTTTTAACAAATCTTGTGCATCCAATAAGTTAATTTGTGTTATTGGATGAATATTTAGGTCATTTTCGTCCTCCCTAGGTTTATTCTAGTTCAATAAGGGTTTTTAACCAATCTTGGGCATCCAATAAGTTCATTTGTGTCATTGACGAACATTTAGGTCATTTTCGTCCTCCCTATGTTTATTCTTGTCCAACTTGGGTTTCTAACCAATCTTTTGCATACAATAGGTATGTTTGTATCATTGGATGTACATTTAGGTCATTTTCGTCCACCCAAGACTTATTCTTGTCCAACTACGGTTTTTAACCAATCTTGTGAATCCAATAGGTGTGTTTGTGTCATTGGATGAACATTTAGGTCATTTTCGTCTTACCAAGACTTATTCTTGTCCAACTAGGGTTTTTAACTAATCTTGTGCATCCAATAAGTTCATTTGTGTCATTGGATGAACATTTAGGTAATTTTCGTCCTCCATAGGTTTATTCTAGTCCAATTAGGGTTTTTAACCAATCTTGTGCATCCAATAAGTTCATTTGTGTCATTGGATGAACATTTAGGTAATTTTCGTCCTCCATAGGTTTATTCTAGTCCAATTAGGGTTTTTAACCAATCTTGTGCATCCAATAAGTTCATTTGTGTCATTGGATGAACATTTAGGTAATTTTCGTCCTCCATAGGTTTATTCTAGTCCAATTAGGGTTTTTAACCAATCTTGTGCATCCAATAAGTTCATTTGTGTCATTGGATGAACATTTAGGTAATTTTCGTCCTCCATAGGTTTATTCTAGTCCAATTAGGGTTTTTAACCAATCTTGTGCATCCAATAAGTTCATTTGTGTCATTGGATGAACATTTAGGTAATTTTCGTCCTCCATAGGTTTATTCTAGTCCAATTAGGGTTTTTAACCAATCTTGTGCATCCAATAAGTTCATTTGTGTCATTGGATGAACATTTAGGTAATTTTCGTCCTCCATAGGTTTATTCTAGTCCAATTAGGGTTTTTAACCAATCTTGTGCATCCAATAAGTTCATTTGTGTCATTGGATGAACATTTAGGTAATTTTCGTCCTCCATAGGTTTATTCTAGTCCAATTAGGGTTTTTAACCAATCTTGTGCATCCAATAGGTGTGTTTGTGTCATTGGATAAACATTTAGGTCATTTTCGTCCTCCCTGCGCTTATTCTTGTCCAATTAGGGTTTTTAACCAATGTTGTGCATCCAATAAGTTCATTTTCGTCCTCCCTTGAACATTTAGGTCATTTTCGTCCTCCCTAGGTTTTTTCTAGTCCAATTTGGGTTTTTAACCTATCTTGTGCATACAATAGGTGTCTTTGTGTCATTGGATGGACATTTAGGTCATTTTCGTCCTTCCTTTGCTTATTCTTGTCCAATTAGGATTTTTAACCAATCTTGTGCATCCAATAAGTTCATTTGTGTCATTGGATGAACATTTAGGTCATTTTCTTCCTACCTAGACTTATTCTTGTCGAACTAGGGTTTTTAACCAATCTTGTGCATCCAATAAGTTCATTTGTGTCATTGGATGAACATTTAGGTCATTTTCTTCCTACCTAGACTTATTCTTGTCGAACTAGGGTTTTTAACCAATCTTGTGCATCCAATAAGTTCATTTGTGTCATTGGATGAACATTTAGGTCATTTTCTTCCTACCTAGACTTATTCTTGTCGAACTAGGGTTTTTAACCAATCTTGTGCATCCAATAAGTTCATTTGTGTCATTGGATGAACATTTAGGTCATTTTCGTTCTCCCTAGGTTTGTTCTAGTCCAACTAGGCTGTTTAACCAATCTTGTGCATACAATAGGTGTGTTTGTGTCATTGGATGAAAATTTAGGTCATTTTCGTTGTCCCTAGTACAATTAGGGTTTTTAACCAATCTTGTGCATCCAATAGGTGTGTTTGTGTCATTGGATCAAAATTTACGTCATTTTCGTCCTCCCTTGACTTATTTTTGTCCAATTAGGGTTTTTAACCAATCTTGTGCATCCAATAAGTTCATTTGTGTCATTGGATGAACATTTAGGTCATTTTTGTTCTCCCTAGGTTTGTTCTAGTCCAATAAGGGTTTTTAACCAATCTTGGGCATCCAATAGGTGTGTTTGTATCATTGAAGGAATATTTAGGTCATTTACGTGCTCCCTAGACTTATTCTTATCCAACGAGGGTTTTTAACCAATCTTGTGCATCCAATAAGTTCATTTGTGTCATTGGATGAACATTTAGGTCATTTTTGTCCTACCTAGACTTATTCTTGTCCAACTAGGGTTTTTAACCAATCTTGTGCATCCAATAAGTTCATTTGTGTCATTGGATGAACATTTAGGTCATTTTTGTCCTACCTAGACTTATTCTTGTCCAACTAGGGTTTTTAACCAATCTTGTGCATCCAATAAGTTCATTTGTGTCATTGGATGAACATTTAGGTCATTTTTGTCCTACCTAGACTTATTCTTGTCCAACTAGGGTTTTTAACCAATCTTGTGCATCCAATAAGTTCATTGGTGTCATTGGATGAACATTTATGTCATTTTCGTCCTCCCTAGTTTTTATTCTAGTCCAATTAGGGTTTTTAACCAATATTGTGCATCCAATCGGTGTGTTTTGTAATTGGATGAACATTTAGGTCATTTTCGTCGTCCCTAGGTTTATTTTTGTCCAACTTAGATTTTTAACAAATCTTGTGCATCTAATAGGTGTATTTCTGTCAATGGATGAACATTTAGGTTATTTTCGTCCTCCCTAGACTTATTCTTATCCAACTAGAGTTTTTAACCAATCTTATGCATCCAATATGTGTGTTTGTGTCATTGGATGAACATTTAGGTCATTTTCGTCCTACCTAGGGATATTCTTGTCCAATTAGGGTTTTTAACCAATCTTGTGCATCCAATAGGTGTGTTTGTATCATTGGATAAACATTTAGGTCATTTTCGTCCTACCTAGACTTATTCTTGTCGAACTAGTGTTTTTAACCAATCTTGTGCATCCAATAAGTTCATTTGTGTCATTGGACGAACATTTAGGTCATTTTTGTCCTCCCTATGTTTATTCTAGTCCAATTAAGGTTTTTAACCAATCATGTGCATCCAATCGGTGTGTTTTGTCATTGGATGAACATTTAGGTTATTTTCGGCCTCCCTAGACTTATTCTTATCCAGCTAGAGTTTTTAACCAATCTTGTGCATCCAATAGGTGTGTTTGTGTCATTGGATGAACATTTAGGTCATTTTCGTCCTCCCTTGGCTTATTCTTGTCCAATTAGAGTTTTTAACCAATCTTGTGCGTCCAATAGGTGTATTTGTGTCATTGGATAAACATGTAGGTCATTTTCGTCCTCCCTTGGCTTATTCTTGTCCAATTAGAGTTTTTAACCAATCTTGTGCGTCCAATAGGTGTATTTGTGTCATTGGATAAACATGTAGGTCATTTTCGTCCTCCCTTGGCTTATTCTTGTCCAATTAGAGTTTTTAACCAATCTTGTGCATCCAATAAGTTTATTTGTGTCATTGGATGAACATTTAGGTCATTTTCGTTTTCCCTAGGTTTCTTCTAGTCCAACTAGGGTTTTTACCAATCTTGTGCATCCAATAGGTGTATTTGTGTCATTGGATGAACATTTAGGTCATTTTCGTCCTCCCTTGGCTTATTCTTGATCAATTAGGGTTTTTAACCAATCATGTGCATCCAATAGGTGTATTTGTGTCATTGGATGAACATTTAGGTCATTTTCGTCCTCCCTTGGCTTATTCTTGATCAATTAGGGTTTTTAACCAATCATGTGCATCCAATAGGTGTATTTGTGTCATTGGATGAACATTTAGGTCATTTTCGTCCTCCCTTGGCTTATTCTTGATCAATTAGGGTTTTTAACCAATCATGTGCATCCAATAGGTGTATTTGTGTCATTGGATGAACATTTAGGTACAATCTTGTGCATCCAATAGGTGTGTTTGTGTCATTGGATGAACATTTAGGTAATTTTCGTCCTTCCTTGGCTTATTCTTGTTCAATTGGGGTTTTTAACCAAACTTGTGCATCCAATAGGTGTGTTTATGTCATTGGCTGAATATTTAGGTCATTTTCGTCCTCCCTAGGTTTATTCTAGTTCAATAAGGGTTTTTAACCAATCTTGGGCATCCAATAAGTTCATTTGTGTCATTAATGAACATTAAGGTCATTTTCGTCCTCCTTATGTTTATTCTTGTCCAACTTGGGTTTCTAACCAATCTTTTGCATACAATAGGTGTGTTTATATCATTGGATGAACATTTAGGTCATTTTCGTCCT
>NW_027339431.1:4471511-4473318 GCF_000331145.2 Cicer arietinum | reverse complement strand
TAGGTCATTGTCGTCCTCCCTATGTTTATTCTTGTCCAACTTGGGTTTCTAACCAATCTTTTGCATACAATAGGTATGTTTGTATCGTTGGATGAACATTTAGGTCATTTTCGTCCTCCCTAGACTTATTCTTGTCCAACTACGGTTTTTAAGCAATCTTGTGAATCCAATAGGTGTGTTTGTGTCATTGAATAAACATTTAGGTCATTTTCGTTCTCCCTGCGCTTATTCTTGTTCAATTAGGATTTTTAACCAATGTTGTGCATCTAATAGGTGTGTTTGTGTCAATGGATGAACATTTAGGTCATTTTCTTCCTCCCTAGGTTTGTTCTAGTCCAATTAGGCTTTTTAACCAATCTTGTGCATCCAATAGGTGTGTTTGTTTCATTGGATGAACATTTAGGTCATTTTCTTCCTCCCTACGTTTGTTCTAGTCCAATTAGGGTTTTTAACCAATCTTGTGCGTCCAATAGGTGTGTTTGTGTCATTGGATGAACATTTAGGTCATTTCCGTCCTTCCTTGGCTTATTCTTGTCCAATTAGGGTTTTTAACAAATCTTGTGCATACAATAGATGTGTTTGTGTCATTGGATAAACATTTAGGTCATTTTCGTCCATCCTTGGCTTATTCTTGTCCAAATAGGGTTATTAACAAATCTTGTGCATCCAATAAGTTCATTTGTGTCATTGAATGAATATTTAGGTCATTTTTGTCCTACCTAGACTTATTCTTGTCCAACTAGGGTTTTTAACCAATCTTGTGCATCCAATAAGTTCATTTGTGTCATTGAATGAATATTTAGGTCATTTTTGTCCTACCTAGACTTATTCTTGTCCAACTAGGGTTTTTAACCAATCTTGTGCATCCAATAAGTTCATTTGTGTCATTGAATGAATATTTAGGTCATTTTTGTCCTACCTAGACTTATTCTTGTCCAACTAGGGTTTTTAACCAATCTTGTGCATCCAATAAGTTCATTTGTGTCATTGGATGAACATTTAGGCCATTTTCGTCCTCCCTAGGTTTATTCTAGTCCCATTTTGGTTTTTAACCAATCTTGTGCATCCAATAGGTGTGTTTGTATCATTGGATGAACATTTAGGCCATTTTCGTCCTCCCTAGGCTTATTCTTGTCCAATTAGGGTTGTTAACCAATCTTGTGCATCCAATAGGTGTGTTTATGTCATTGGATGAATATTTAGGTCATTTTCGTCCTCCCTAGGCTTATTCTTGTCCAATTAGGGTTGTTAACCAATCTTGTGCATCCAATAGGTGTGTTTATGTCATTGGATGAATATTTAGGTCATTTTCGTCCTCCCTAGGCTTATTCTTGTCCAATTAGGGTTGTTAACCAATCTTGTGCATCCAATAGGTGTGTTTATGTCATTGGATGAATATTTAGGTCATTTTCGTCCTCCCTAGGCTTATTCTTGTCCAATTAGGGTTGTTAACCAATCTTGTGCATCCAATAGGTGTGTTTATGTCATTGGATGAATATTTAGGTCATTTTCGTCCTCCCTAGGCTTATTCTTGTCCAATTAGGGTTGTTAACCAATCTTGTGCATCCAATAAGGTCATTTTCGTCCTCCTTATGTTTATTCTTGTCCAACTTGGGTTTCTAACCAATCTTCTGCATACATAAGGTGTGTTTATATCATTGGATGAATATTTAGGTCATTTTCGTCCTCCCTAGACTTTTTCTTGTCCAACTACGGTTTTTAACCAATCTTGTGAATCCAATAGGTGTGTTTGTGTCATTGGATAAACAATTAGGTCATTTTCGTCCTCCCTTGGCTTATTCTTGTC
>NW_027339431.1:4454614-4457069 GCF_000331145.2 Cicer arietinum | reverse complement strand
GTGTTTGTGTCAATGGATGAACATTTAGGTCATTTTCTTCCTACCTAGACTTATTCTTCTTGAACTAAGGTTTTTAACCAATCTTGTGCATCCAATAAGTTCATTTGTATCATTGGATGAACATTTAGGTCATTTTCGTCCTCCCTTGGCTTATTCTTGTTCAATTGGGGTTTTTAACCAATCTTGTGCATCCAATAGGTGTGTTTATGTCATTGGATGAATATTTAGGTCATTTTCGTCCTCCCTAGGTTTATTCTAGTTCAAGAAGGGTTTTTAACCAATCTTGGGCATCCAATAAGTTCATTTGTGTCATTGACGAACATTAAGGTCATTTTCGTCCTCCTTATGTTTATTCTTGTCCAACTTGGGTTTCTAACCAATCTTTTGCATACAATAGGTGTGTTTATATCATTGGATGAACATTTAGGTCATTTTCGTCCTCCCTAGACTTATTCTTGTCCAACTACGGTTTTTAACCAATCTTGTGAATCCAATAGGTGTGTTTGTGTCATTGGATAAACATTTAGGTCATTTTCTTCCTCCCTTGGCTTATTCTTGTTCAATTAGGGTTTTTAACCAATCTTGTGCATCCAACAGGTGTGTTTGTGTCAATGGATGAACATTTAGGTCATTTTCGTCCTTCCATGGCTTATTCTTGTTCAATCGGGGTTTTTAACCAATCTTGTGCATCCAATAGGTGAGTTTGGGTCATTGGATGAATATTTAGGTCATTTTCGTCCTCCCTAGGTTTATTCTAGTTCAATAAGGGTTTTTAACCAATCTTGGGCATCCAATAAGTTCATATGTGTCATTGATGAACATTTAGGTAATTTTCGTCCTCCCTATGTTTATTCTTGTCCAAGTTGGGTTTCTAACCAATCTTTTGCATACAATAGGTATATTTGTATCATTGGATGACCATTTATGTCATTTTCGTCCTCCCTAGACTTATTCTTATCCAACTACGGTTTTTAACCAATCTTGTGAATCCAATAGGTGTGTTTGTGTCATTGGATAAACATTTAGGTCATTTTCGTCCTCCCTGCGCTTATACTTGTTCAATTAGGGTTTTTAACCAATCTTGTGCATCTAATAGGTGCGTTTGTGTCAATGGATGAACACTTAGGTCATTTTCTTCCTCCCTAGGTTTGTTCTAGTCCAATTAGGGTTTTTAACCAATCTTGTGCATGCAATAGGTGTGTTTGTATCATTGGATGAACATTTAGGTCATTTTCGTCCTCCCTAGACTTATTCTTGTCCAACTACGGTTTTTAACCAATCTTGTGCATCCAATAGGTGTGTTTGTGTCATTGGATAAACATTTCGGTCATTTTCGTCCACCCTTGGCTTAGTCTTTTCGAATTAGGGTTTTTAACCAATCTTGTAAATACAATAGGTGTGTTTGTGTAATTGGATGAACATTTAGGTCATTTTCGTCATCCCTAGGGTTATTCTTGTCCAATTAGGGTTTTTAACCAATCTTGTGCATCCAATAAGTTCATTTATGTCATTGGATGAACATTTAGGTTATTTTCGTTCTCCCTAGGTTTGTTCTAGCCCAATTAGGGTTTTTAACCAATCTTGTGCATCCAATAGGTGTGTTTGTGCATTGGATGAAAATTGAGGTCATTTGGTCCTACCTAGACTTATTCTTCTCGAACTAGGGTTTTTAACCAATCTTGTGCATGCAATAAGTTCATTTGTGTCATTGGTAGAACATTTGGGTCATTTTCATCCTCCCTAGGTTTATTCGAGTCCAATTAGAGTTTTTAACCAATCTTGTGCATCCAATAGGTGTGTTGGTGTCATTGGATGAACATTTAGGTCATTTTCGTCCTCCCTAGGTTTATTCTAGTTCAATAAGGGTTTTTAACCAATCTTGGGCATCCAATAAGTTCATTTGTGTCATTGATGAACATTTAGGTCATTTTCGTCCTCCCTAGGTTTATTCTAGTTCAATAAGGGTTTTTAACCAATCTTGGGCATCCAATAAGTTCATTTGTGTCATTGATGAACATTTAGGTCATTTTCGTCCTCCCTATGTTTATTCTTGTCCAACTTGGGTTTCTAACCAATCTTTTGCATACAATAGGTATGTTTGTATCATTGGATGAGCATTTATGTCATTTTCGTCCTTCCTAGACTTAATCTTGTCCAACTACGGTTTTTAACCAATCTTGTGAATCCAATAGGTGTGTTTGTGTCATTGGATAAACATTTAGGTCATTTTCGTCCTCCCTGCGCTTATTCTTGTTCAATTAGGGTTTTTAACCAATCTTGTGCATCTAATAGGTGTGTTTTCAATGGATGAACACTTAGGTCATTTTCTTCCTCCCTAGGTTTGTTCTAGTCCAATTAGGGATTTTAACCAATCTTGTGCATGCAATAGGTATGTTTGTATCATTGGATGAACATTTAGGTCATTTTCTTCCTACCTATACTTGTTCTTGTCGAA
>NW_027339431.1:4453671-4454114 GCF_000331145.2 Cicer arietinum | reverse complement strand
CAATCGATTTGCCAATCGATTAACCTGTAAATCAGGTTGCCACTGACTTGTTCAATTTTCAATAAGTTCATTTGTGTCATTGGATCAACATTTATGTCATTTTCGTCCTCCCTTGGCTTATTCTTGTCCAATTAGGGTTTTTAACCATTCTTGTGCATCCAATAAGTTCATTTGTGTCAATGGATGAACATTTAGGTCATTTTCGTCCTCCCTAGAATTATTCTAATCCATCTAGGAATTTTAACCAATCTTGTGCATACAATAGGTGTGTTTGTGTCGTTGAATGAACATTTAGGTCATTTTCGTCCTCCCTAGGTTTATTCTTGTCCAATTAGGGTTTTTAACCAATCTTGTGCGTCCAATAGGTGTGTTTGTGTCATTGGATGAACATTTTGGTCATTTTCGTCCTTCCTAAACTTATTCTTGTCCAACTAGGGTTTTTA
>NW_027339431.1:4433549-4434455 GCF_000331145.2 Cicer arietinum | reverse complement strand
GGTTTTTAACCAATCTTGTGCATCCAATAGGTGTGTTTGTGTGAATGGATTAACATTTAGGTTATTTTCGTCCTCCCTAGACTTATTCTTATCCAACTAGAGTTTTTAACCAATCTTGTGCATCCAATAGGTGTATTAGGGTCATTGGATGAACAATTAGGGCATTTTCGTCATGCCTTGGCTTATTCTTGTCCAATTACGGTTTTAAACCAATCTTGTGCATCCAATAAGTTCATCTGTGTCAATGGATGAACATTTAGGTCATTTTCGTCCTCCCTAGGCTTATTCTTGTCCAATTATGGTTTTTAACCAATCTTGTGCATCCAATAGGTGTGTTTGTGTGAATGGATTAACATTTAGGTTATTTTCGTCCTCCCTAGACTTATTCTTATCCAACTAGAGTTTTTAACGAATCTTGTGCATCCAATAGGTGTATTTGTGTCATTGGATGAACATTTAGGGCATTTTCGATTTAGGTCATTTTCGTCCTCCCTAGACTTATTCATATCCATCTAGGTTTTATAACCAATCTTGTGCATACAATAAGTGTGTTTGTGTCATCGGATGAACATTTAGGTCATTTTCGTCCTTCCATGGTTTATTCTTGCCCAATTAGAGTTTTTAACCAATCTTGTGCATCCAATAAGTTAATTTGTGTCAATGGATGAACATTTAGGTCATTTTCGTCCTCCCTAGACTTATTCATATCCATCTAGGTTTTATAACCAATCTTGTGCATACAATAAGTGTGTTTGTGTCATCGGATGAACATTTAGGTCATTTTCGTCCTTCCATGGTTTATTCTTGCCCAATTAGAGTTTTTAGCCAATGTTGTGCATCCAATAAGTTAATTTGTGTCATTGGAAGAACTTTTAGGTCATTTTCGTCCTCCCTTTGCTTATTCTT
>NW_027339431.1:4432830-4433151 GCF_000331145.2 Cicer arietinum | reverse complement strand
TTGTCCAACTAGGGTTTTTAACCAATCTTGTGCATCCAATCGGTGTGTTTGTGTCATTGGATAAACATTTAGGTCATTTTCGTCCTCCCTAGGTTTATTGTAGTCAATTAGGATTTTTAACCAATCTTGTGCATCCAATAGGTGTGTTTGTGTGATTGGATGAACATTTCGGTCATTTTCGTCCTTCTTACACTTATTCTTGTCCTATGATGGTTTTTAACCAATCTTGTGCATCCCATAAGTTCATTTGTGACCTAAAGGTTTATTCTAGTCCAACTAGGGTTTTTAACCAATCTTGTGCATCCAATAAGTTCATTTGTG
>NW_027339431.1:4431273-4432330 GCF_000331145.2 Cicer arietinum | reverse complement strand
TAACCAATCTTGTGCATCCAATAGGTGTGTTTGGGTCATTGGATGAACATTTAGGTCATTTTGTCCACCCTAGACTTATTCTTATCCAACTAGGGTTTTTAACCAATTTTGTGCATACAATAGGTTCATTTGTGTCACTGGATGAACATTTAGGTCATTTTCGTCCTCCCTATGTTTATTCTAGTCCAATTAAGGTTTTTAACCAATCTTGTGCATCGAATAGGTGTGTTTGTGTGAATGGATTAACATTTAGGTTATTTTCGTCCTCCCTAGACTTATTCTTATCCAACTAGGGTTTTTAACCAATTTTGTGCATACAATAGGTTCATTTGTGTCACTGGATGAACATTTAGGTCATTTTCGTCCTCCCTATGTTTATTCTAGTCCAATTAAGGTTTTTAACCAATCTTGTGCATCGAATAGGTGTAACCAAACTTGTGCATCCAATAAGTTCGTTTGTGTCATTGGATGAACATTTAGGTCATTTTCGTCCTCCCTAGGCATATTCTTGTCCAATTAGGGTTTTTAACCAATCTTGTGCATCCAATAGGTGTGTTTGTGTGAATGGATTAACATTTAGGTTATTTTCGTCCTCCCTAGACTTATTCTTATCCAACTAGAGTTTTTAACCAATCTTGTGCATCCAATAGGTGTATTTGTGTCATTGGATGAACATTTAGGGCATTTTCGTCCTCCCTTGGCTTATTCTTGTCCAATAAGGGATTTTAACCAATCTTGTGCATCCAATAAGTTCATTTGTGTCATTGGATGAACATTAAGGTCATTTTCGTCCTCCCTAGGCTTATTCTTGTCCAATTAGGGTTTTTAACCAATCTTGTGCATCCAATAGGTGTGTTTGTGTCATTGGATCAACATTTAGGTCATTTTCGTCCTCCATTGGCTTATTCTTGTCCAATTAGGGTTTATAATAAATCTTGTGCATCCAATAAGTTCATTTGTGTCAATGGATGAACATTTAGGTCATTTTCGTCCTCCCTAGAATTATTCTTATCCATCTAGGTTTTATAACCAATCTTGTGCATACAATAGATGTGTG
>NW_027339431.1:4412060-4412721 GCF_000331145.2 Cicer arietinum | reverse complement strand
GCATCCAATAGGTGTGTTTGTATCATTGGATGAACATTTAGGTCGTTTTCGTCCCACCTAGACTTATTCTTTTCGAACTAGGGTTTTAAACCAATCTTGTGCATCCAATAAGTTCATTTGTGTCATTGGATGAACATTTAGGTCATTTTCGTCCTCCTTAGGTTTATTCTAGTCCAATTAGGGTTTTTAACCAATTCCGTGCATTCAATAGGTGTGTTTGTGTCAATGGATGAACATTTAGGTCATTTTCTTCCTCCCTAGACTTATTCTTATCCATCTAGGGTTTTTAACCAATCTTGTTCATCCAGTAGGTGTGTTTGTGACCTTGGATGAACATTTAGGTCATTTTCGTCCTTCCTAGACTTATTCTTGTCCAACTAGGGTTTCTTACCAATCTTGTGCATCCAATAAGTTCATTTGGGTCATTGGATGAACACTTAGGTCATTTTCGTCCTCCCTAGGCTTATTCTAGTCCAATTAGGGTTTTTAACCAATCTTGAGCATCCAATAGGTGTGTTTGTATCATTGGATGAACATTTAGGTCATTTTCGTCCTACCTAGACTTATTCTTGTCGAACTAGGGTTTTTAACCAATCTTGTGCATCCAATAAGTTCATTTGTGTCATTTGATGAACATTAGGTCATTTTCGTCCTCCCTAGG
>NW_027339431.1:4411697-4411936 GCF_000331145.2 Cicer arietinum | reverse complement strand
AATTAGAGTTTTTAACCAATCATTAGCATCCAATAGGTGTGTTTTTATCATTGGATGAACATTTAGGTCATTTTCGTCCTCCCTTTACTTATTCTTGTCGAATTAGAGTTTTTAACCAATCTTGAGCATCCAATAGGTGTGTTTGTATCATTGGATGAACATTTAGATCATTTTCATCCTCCCTTGATTTATTCTTGTCCAATTAGGGTTTTTAACCAATCTTGTGCATCCAATAGGTG
>NW_027339431.1:4401253-4411197 GCF_000331145.2 Cicer arietinum | reverse complement strand
AAACCCTAATTGGACAAGAATAAGCAAAGGGAGGACGAAAATGACCGAAATGTTCATCCAATGGAACAAAAGAACTTATTGGATGCACAAGATTGGTTAAAAACCCTAGTTCGACAAGAATAAGTCTAGGTGGGACGAAAATGACGTAAATGTTCATCCAATGATACAAACACACCTATTGGAAGCACAAGATTGGTTAAAAACCCTAATTGGACTAGAAGAAACCTAGGGAGGACGAAAATGACCTAAAGTTTCATCCAATGACACAAACACACCTATTGTATGCACAAGATTGGTTAAAAACCCTAATTGGACTAGAATAAACCTAGAGAGGATGAAAATGACCTAAATGTTCCACCGATGACACAAATGAACTTATTGGACACACAAGATTGGTTAAAAACCCTAATTTGACAAGAATAACCCAAGGGAGGACGAAAATGACCTAAATGTTCATCTAATGACACAAAAACACCTATTGGATGCACAAGATTCGTTAAAAACCCTAATTGGACTAGAATAAACCTATGGACAACGAAAATGACCTAAATGTTCATCCAATGACACAAAAACATCTATTGGATGCTCAAGATTGGTTAAAAACCCTAATTGGACAAGAACAAACCTAGGGAGGACGGAAATGACCTAAATGTTCATCTAGTGACACAAACACACCTATTGAATTCACATAATTGGTTAAAAACCCTAGTTGGACAAGAATAAACCTAGGGACGACGAAAATGACCTAAATGTTCATCCAATGACACAAACACACCTATTGGATGCTCAAGATTGGTTTAAAATCCTAATTGGACAAGAATAAGTCTAGGAAGGACGAAAATGACCTAAATGTTCATCCAATGACACAAACACACCTATTGGATGCTCAAGATTGGTTTAAAATCCTAATTGGACAAGAATAAGTCTAGGAAGGACGAAAATGACCTAAATGTTCATCCAATGACACAAACACACCTATTGGATGCTCAAGATTGGTTTAAAATCCTAATTGGACAAGAATAAGTCTAGGAAGGACAAAAATGACCTAAATGTTCATCCAATGACACAACCACACCTATTGTATGCACAAGATTGGTTAAAAACCCTAATTGGACCAAAATAAGCCTAAGGAGGGTGAAAATGACCTAAATGTTCAGTCAATGACCCAAACACACCTATTGGATGCACAAGATTGGTTAAAAACCCTAATTGGACTAGAATAAACCTAGGGAGGATGAAAATGACCTAAATGTTCATCCAATGACTCCAATGAACTTATTGGACGCACAAGATTCGTTAAAAACCCTAATTGGACTATAATAAACCTATGGACGATGAAAATGACCTAAATGTTCATCCAATGACACAAACACACCTATTGGATGCACAAGATTGGTTAAAAACCCTAGTTCGACAAGAATAAGTCTAGGTAGGACGAAAATGACCTAAATATTCATCCAATGATACAAACACACCTATTGGATGCACAAGATTGGTTAAAAACCCTAGTTCGACAAGAATAAGTCTAGGTAGGACGAAAATGACCTAAATATTCATCCAATGATACAAACACACCTATTGGATGCTCAAGATTGGTTAAAATCCCTAATTGGACAAGAACAAACTTAGGGAGGACGGATATGACCTAAATGTTCATCCAGTGACACAACCACACCTATTGTATGCACAAGATTGGTTAAAATTCCTAATTGGATAAGAACATACTTAGGGAGGATTAAAATGACCTAAATGTTATCCAATGACACAAACACACCTATTGGATGCACAAGATTGGTTAAAAACCCTAATTCGACTAGAATAAACTTAGGGAGGATGAAAATGACCTAAATGTTCCACCAATGACACAAATGAACTTATTGGACACACAAGATTGGTTAAAAACCCTAATTGGACTAGAATAAACCTAGGGAGGATGAAAATGACCTAAATGTTCCACCGATGACACAAATGAACTTATTGGACACACAAGATTGGTTAAAAACCCTAATTGGACAAGAATAACCCAAGGGAGGACGAAAATGACCGAAATGTTCATCCAATGGAACAAATGAACTTATTGGATGCACAAGATTGGTTAAAAACCCTAGTTCGACAAGAATAAGTCTAGGTGGGACGAAAATGACCTAAATGTTCATCCAATGATACAAACACACCTATTGGATGCACAAGATTGGTTAAAAACCCTAATTGGACTAGAACAAACCTAGGGAGGACGAAAATGACCTAAATGTTCATCCAATGACACAAACACACCTATTGTATGCACAAGATTGGTTAAAAACCCTAATTGGACTAGAATAAACCTAGGGAGGATGAAAATGACCTAAATGTTCCACCGATGACACAAATGAACTTATTGGACACACAAGATTGGTTAAAAGCCCTAACTGGACAAGAAT
This sequence comes from Cicer arietinum, assembly GCF_000331145.2. NCBI lineage: Eukaryota > Viridiplantae > Streptophyta > Magnoliopsida > Fabales > Fabaceae > Cicer > Cicer arietinum. Next base: position 4,408,777 of record NW_027339431.1, on the reverse strand, counting down.
AACCCAAGGGAGGACGAAAATGACCTAAATGTTCATCTAATGACACAAACACACCTATTAGATGCACAAGATTCGTTAAAAACCCTAATTGGACTAGAATAAACCTATAGACAACGAAATGACCTAAATGTTCATCCAATGACACAAACACACCTATTGGATGCACAAGATTGGTTAAAAACTCTAATTGGACAAGAATAAGCCAAGGGAGGACGAAAATGACCTAAATGTTCATCCAATGACACAAATGAACTTATTGGACGCACAAGATTGGTTAAAAACCCTAGTTCGACAAGAATAAGTCTAGGTAAGACGAATATGACCTAAATATTCATCCAGTGACACAAACACACCTATTGAATTCACATAATTGGTTAAAAACCCTAGTTGGACAAGAATAAACCTAGGGAGGACAAAAATGACCTAAATGTTCATCCAATGACACAACCACACCTATTGTATGCACAAGATTGGTTAAAAACCCTAATTGGACTAGAATAAACCTAGGGAGGATGAAAATGACCTAAATGTTCATCCAATGACACAAATGAACTTATTGGATGCACAAGATTGGTTAAAAACCCTAATTGGACTAGAATAAACCTAGGGAGGATGAAAATGACCTAAATGTTCATCCAATGACACAAATGAACTTATTGGATGCACAAGATTGGTTAAAAACCCTAATTGGACTAGAATAAACCTAGGGAGGATGAAAATGACCTAAATGTTCATCCAATGACACAAATGAACTTATTGGATGCACAAGATTGGTTAAAAACCCTAATTGGACTAGAATAAACCTAGGGAGGATGAAAATGACCTAAATGTTCATCCAATGACACAAATGAACTTATTGGATGCACAAGATTGGTTAAAAACCCTAATTGGACTAGAATAAACCTAGGGAGGATGAAAATGACCTAAATGTTCATCCAATGACACAAATGAACTTATTGGATGCACAAGATTGGTTAAAAACCCTAATTGGACTAGAATAAACCTAGGGAGGATGAAAATGACCTAAATGTTCATCCAATGACACAAATGAACTTATTGGATGCACAAGATTGGTTAAAAACCCTAATTGGACTAGAATAAACCTAGGGAGGATGAAAATGACCTAAATGTTCATCCAATGACACAAATGAACTTATTGGATGCACAAGATTGGTTAAAAACCCTAATTGGACTAGAATAAACCTAGGGAGGATGAAAATGACCTAAATGTTCATCCAATGACACAAATGAACTTATTGGATGCACAAGATTGGTTAAAAACCCTAATTGGACTAGAATAAACCTAGGGAGGATGAAAATGACCTAAATGTTCATCCAATGACACAAATGAACTTATTGGATGCACAAGATTGGTTAAAAACCCTAATTGGACTAGAATAAACCTAGGGAGGATGAAAATGACCTAAATGTTCATCCAATGACACAAATGAACTTATTGGATGCACAAGATTGGTTAAAAACCCTAATTGGACTAGAATAAACCTAGGGAGGATGAAAATGACCTAAATGTTCATCCAATGACACAAATGAACTTATTGGATGCACAAGATTGGTTAAAAACCCTAATTGGACTAGAATAAACCTAGGGAGGATGAAAATGACCTAAATGTTCATCCAATGACACAAATGAACTTATTGGATGCACAAGATTGGTTAAAAACCCTAATTGGACTAGAATAAACCTAGGGAGGATGAAAATGACCTAAATGTTCATCCAATGACACAAATGAACTTATTGGATGCACAAGATTGGTTAAAAACCCTAATTGGACTAGAATAAACCTAGGGAGGATGAAAATGACCTAAATGTTCATCCAATGACACAAATGAACTTATTGGATGCACAAGATTGGTTAAAAACCCTAATTGGACTAGAATAAACCTAGGGAGGATGAAAATGACCTAAATGTTCATCCAATGACACAAATGAACTTATTGGATGCACAAGATTGGTTAAAAACCCTAATTGGACTAGAATAAACCTAGGGAGGATGAAAATGACCTAAATGTTCATCCAATGACACAAATGAACTTATTGGATGCACAAGATTGGTTAAAAACCCTAATTGGACTAGAATAAACCTAGGGAGGATGAAAATGACCTAAATGTTCATCCAATGACACAAATGAACTTATTGGATGCACAAGATTGGTTAAAAACCCTAATTGGACTAGAATAAACCTAGGGAGGATGAAAATGACCTAAATGTTCATCCAATGACACAAATGAACTTATTGGATGCACAAGATTGGTTAAAAACCCTAATTGGACTAGAATAAACCTAGGGAGGATGAAAATGACCTAAATGTTCATCCAATGACACAAATGAACTTATTGGATGCACAAGATTGGTTAAAAACCCTAATTGGACTAGAATAAACCTAGGGAGGATGAAAATGACCTAAATGTTCATCCAATGACACAAATGAACTTATTGGATGCACAAGATTGGTTAAAAACCCTAATTGGACTAGAATAAACCTAGGGAGGATGAAAATGACCTAAATGTTCATCCAATGACACAAATGAACTTATTGGATGCACAAGATTGGTTAAAAACCCTAATTGGACTAGAATAAACCTAGGGAGGATGAAAATGACCTAAATGTTCATCCAATGACACAAATGAACTTATTGGATGCACAAGATTGGTTAAAAACCCTAATTGGACTAGAATAAACCTAGGGAGGATGAAAATGACCTAAATGTTCATCCAATGACACAAATGAACTTATTGGATGCACAAGATTGGTTAAAAACCCTAATTGGACTAGAATAAACCTAGGGAGGATGAAAATGACCTAAATGTTCATCCAATGACACAAATGAACTTATTGGATGCACAAGATTGGTTAAAAACCCTAATTGGACTAGAATAAACCTAGGGAGGATGAAAATGACCTAAATGTTCATCCAATGACACAAATGAACTTATTGGATGCACAAGATTGGTTAAAAACCCTAATTGGACTAGAATAAACCTAGGGAGGATGAAAATGACCTAAATGTTCATCCAATGACACAAATGAACTTATTGGATGCACAAGATTGGTTAAAAACCCTAATTGGACTAGAATAAACCTAGGGAGGATGAAAATGACCTAAATGTTCATCCAATGACACAAATGAACTTATTGGATGCACAAGATTGGTTAAAAACCCTAATTGGACTAGAATAAACCTAGGGAGGATGAAAATGACCTAAATGTTCATCCAATGACACAAATGAACTTATTGGATGCACAAGATTGGTTAAAAACCCTAATTGGACTAGAATAAACCTAGGGAGGATGAAAATGACCTAAATGTTCATCCAATGACACAAATGAACTTATTGGATGCACAAGATTGGTTAAAAACCCTAATTGGACTAGAATAAACCTAGGGAGGATGAAAATGACCTAAATGTTCATCCAATGACACAAATGAACTTATTGGATGCACAAGATTGGTTAAAAACCCTAGTTCGAAAAGAATAAGTCTAGGTGGGACAAAAATGACCGAAATGTTCAACCAATGGAAGAAATGAACTTATTGGATGCACAAGATTGGTTAAAAACCCTAGTTCGACAAGAATAAGTCTAGGTGGGACGAAAATGACCTAAATGGAGGACGAAAATGACCTAAATGGAGGACGAAAATGACCTAAATGGAGGACGAAAATGACCTAAATGGAGGACGAAAATGACCTAAATGGAGGACGAAAATGACCTAAATGGAGGACGAAAATGACCTAAATGTTCATCCAATAACACAAACACACCTATTGGATGCTCAAGATTGGTTAAAAACCCTAATTGGACTAGAATAAACCTAGGGAGGATGAACATGACCTAAATGTTCCACCAATGACACAAATGAACTTATTGGACACACAAGATTGGTTAAAATCCCTAATTGGACAAGAATAACCCAAGGGAGCACGAAAATGACCTAAATCTTCATCTAATGACACAAACACACCAATTGGATGCACAAGATTCGTTAAAAACCCTAATTGGACTAGAATAAACTTATGGACGACGAAAATGACCTAAATGTTCATCCAATGACACAAACACACCTATTGGATGCACAAGATTGGTTAAAAACCCTAATTGGACTAGAATAAACCTAGGGAGGACGAAAATGACCTAATGTTCATCAAATGACACAAATGAACTTATTGGACGCACAAGATTGGTTAAAAACCCTAGTTCGACGAGAATAAGTCTAGGTAGGATGAATATGACCTAAATATTCATCCAATGATACAAACACACCTATTGGATGCTCAAGATTGGTTAAAAACCCTAATTGGACAAGAATAAGTCAAGCGAGGACGAAAATGACCTAAATGTTCATCCAATGACACAACCACACCTATTGTATGCACAAGATTGGTTAAAAACCCTAATTGGACAAGAATAAGTCAAGCGAGGACGAAAATGACCTAAATGTTCATCCAATGACACAAACACACCTATTGGATGCTCAAGATTGGTTTAAAATCCTAATTGGACAAGAATAAGTCTAGGAAGGACGAAAATGACTTAAATGTTCATCCAATGACACAAACACACCTATTGAATGCACAAAATTGGTTAAAAACCCTAGTTGGACAAGAATAAACCTAAGGAGGACAAAAATGACCTAAATGTTCATCCAATGACACAACCACACCTATTGTATGCACAAGATTGGTTAAAAACCCTAATTGGACTAGAATATACCTAGGGAGGATGAAAATGACCTAAATGTTCATCCAATAACACAAATGAACTTATTGGACGCACAAGATTGGTTAAAAGCCCTAATTTGACAAGAATAACCGAAGGGAGGACGAAAATGACCTAAATGTTCATCCAATGACACAAACACACCTATTGTATGCACAAGATTGGTTAAAAACCCTAATTGGACAAGAATAAGCCTAGGAAGGATGAAAATGACCTAAATGTTCAGCCAATGACCCAAACACACCTATTGGATGCACAAGATTGGTTAAAAACCCTAATTGGACTAGAATAAACCTAGGGACGACGCAAATGACCTAATTGTTCATCCAATGATACAAACACCCCTATTGGATGCTCAAGATTGGTTAAAAACGCTAATTGGACTAGAACAAACCTAGGGAGGACGAAAATGACCTAAATGTTTATCGAATGACACAAACACGCCTAGTGAATGCATAGAATTGGTTAAAAACCCTAATTGGACTGGAATAAACCTAGGGAGGACGGAAATGACCTAAATGTTCATCCAATGACACAAATGAATTTATTGGATGCACAAGATTGGTTAAAAACCCTAGTTCGACAAGAATAAGTCTAGGTAGGATGAAAATGACCTAAATGTTCATCCAATGACACAAATGAATTTATTGGATGCACAAGATTGGTTAAAAACCCTAGTTCGACAAGAATAAGTCTAGGTAGGATGAAAATGACCTAAATGTTCATCCAATGACACAAACACACCTATTGGATGCACAAGATTGTTTAAAAAACCCTAATTGGACAAGAATAAACCTAGGGAGGACGAAAATGACCTAAATGTACATCGAATGACACAAATAAACTTATTGGATGCACAAGATTGGTTAAAAACCCTAGTTCGACAAGAATAAGTCTAGGTAGGATGAAAATGACCTAAATGTTCATCCAATGATACAAACACACCTATTGGATGCTCAAGATTGGTTAAAAACCCTAATTGGACTAGAATAAACCAAGGGAGGAGAAAGGCACAAACACACCTATTGCATGCACAAGATGGTTAAAAACCCTAATTGGACAAGAATAAGTGTAGGAAGGACGAAAAGGACCTAAATTTTCATCCAATGACACAAATGAACTTATTGGATGCACAAGATTGGTTAAAACCCCTAATTGGACAAGAATAAGCTAAGGGAGGACGAAAATGACCTAAATGTTGAGCCAATTACACAAACACACCTATTGCATGCACAAGATGGTTAAAAACTCTAATTGGACAAGAATAATTATAGGGAGGACGAAAATGACCTAAATGTTCATCCATTGACACAAATGAACTTATTGGATGCACAAGATTGGTTAAAAACCCTAATTGGACAAGAATAAGCCAAGGGAGGACGAAAATGACCGAAATGTTCATCCAATGGAACAAATGAACTTATTGGATGCACAAGATTGGTTAAAAACCCTAGTTCGAAAATAATAAGTCTAGGTAGGACGAAAATAACCTAAATGTTCATCCAATGATACAAGCACACCTATTGGATGCTCAAGATTGGTTAAAAACCCTAATTGGACTAGAATATGCCTAGGGAGGACGAAAATGACCTAAGTGTTCATCTATTGACCCAAATGAACTTATTGGATGCACAAGATTGGTTAAAAACCCTAGTTGGACAAGAATAAATCTAGGAAGGACGAAAATGTCCTAAATGTTCATCCAATGACACAAACACACTTACTGGATGCACAAGATTGGTTAAAAACCCTAGATGGATAAGAATAAGTCTAGGGAGGAAGAAAATGAACTAAATGTTCATCCATTGACACAAATGAACTTATTGGATGCACAAGATTGGTTAAAAACCCTAATTGGACAAGAATAAGTCAAGGGAGGACGAAAATGACCTAAATGTTCATCCAATGATACAAACACACCTATTGGATGCTCAAGATTGGTTAAAAACCCTAATTGGACAAGAATAAGTCAAGGGAGGACGAAAATGACCTAAATGTTCATCCAATGATACAAACACACCTATTGGATGCTCAAGATTGGTTAAAAACCCTAATTGGACAAGAATAAGTCAAGGGAGGACGAAAATGACCTAAATGTTCATCCAATGATACAAACACACCTATTGGATGCTCAAGATTGGTTAAAAACCCTAATTGGACAAGAATAAGTCAAGGGAGGACGAAAATGACCTAAATGTTCATCCAATGACACAAACACACCTACTGGATGCACAAGATTGGTTAAAAAACCTACATAGATAAGAATAAGTCTAGGGAGGAATAAAATGAACTAAATGTTCATCCATTGACACAAATGAACTTATTGGATGCACAAGATTGGTTAATAATCCTAATTGGACAAGAATAAGCCAAGGGAGGACGAAAATGACCGAAATGTTCATCCAATGATACAAACACACCTATTGGATGCTCAAGATTGGTTAAAAACCCTAATTGGACAAGAATAAGTCAAGGGAGGACGAAAATGACCTAAATGTTCATCCAAAGACACAAATGAACTTATTGGATGCACAAGATTGGTTAACAACACTAGTTCGACAAGAATAAGTCTAGGTAGGACGAAAATCACCTAAATGTTCATCCAATGATACAAACACACCTATTGGATGCTCAAGATTGGTTAAAAATCCTAATTGGACTAGAACAAGCCTAGGGAGGACGAAAATGACCTAAATGTTCATCCATGGACACAAACACACCTATTGGATGCACAAGATTGGTAAAAAACCCTAATTGGACTAGAATAACCCAAGGGAGGACGAA
>NW_027339431.1:4397779-4399948 GCF_000331145.2 Cicer arietinum | reverse complement strand
CAAGATTGGTTAAAAACCCTAATTGGACAAGAATAAGTCAAGGGAGGACGAAAATGACCTAAATGTTCATCCAATGACACAAACACACCTATTGAATGCACTGAATTGGTTAAAAATCCTAATTGGACTAGAATAAATCTAAGGAGGACGAAAATGACCTAAATGTTCATCCAATGACACAAATGAACTTATTGGATGCACAAGATAGGATAAAAACCCTAGTTCGAAAAGAATAAGTCTAGGTGGGACAAAAATGACCTAAATGTTCATCCAATGATACAAACACACCTATTGGATGCACAAGATTGGTTAAAAACCCTAATTGGACAAGAATAAGTCAAGGGAGGACGAAAATGACCTAAATGTTCATCCAATGACACAAACACACCTATTGAATGCACTGAATTGGTTAAAAATCCTAATTGGACTAGAATAAATCTAAGGAGGACGAAAATGACCTAAATGTTCATCCGATGACACAAACACACCTATTGGATGCTCAAGATTGGTTAAAAATCCTAATTGGACTAGAATAACCCAAGGGAGGACGAAAATGACCTAAATGTTCATCCGATGACACAAACACACCTATTGGATGCTCAAGATTGGTTAAAAATCCTAATTGGACTAGAATAACCCAAGGGAGGACGAAAATGACCTAAATGTTCATCCGATGACACAAACACACCTATTGGATGCTCAAGATTGGTTAAAAATCCTAATTGGACTAGAATAACCCAAGGGAGGACGAAAATGACCTAAATGTTCATCCGATGACACAAACACACCTATTGGATGCTCAAGATTGGTTAAAAATCCTAATTGGACTAGAATAACCCAAGGGAGGACGAAAATGACCTAAATGTTCATCCAATGATACAAACACACCTATTGGATGCTCAAGATTGGTTAAAAATCCTAATTGGACTAGAACAAGCCTAGGGAGGACGAAAATGACCTAAATGTTCATCCATGGACACAAACACACCTATTGGATGCACAAGATTGGTAAAAAACCCTAATTGGACTAGAATAACCCAAGGGAGGACGAAAATGACCTAAATGTTCATCCAATGACACAAACACACCTATTGTATGCACAAGATTGGTTAAAAACCCTTGTCCGATAAGAATAAGTCTAGGGAGGATGAAAATGACCTAAATGTTCATCTAATGACACAAACACTCGTATTGTATGCACAAGATTGGCTAAAAACCCAAGTTGGACAAGAATAAACCTAGGGAGGACGAAAATGACCTAAATGTTCATCCATTGACACAAATGAACTTATTGGATGCACAAGATTGGTTAAAACCCCTAATTGGACAAGAATAAGTCTAGGGAGGACGAAAATGACCTAAATGTTCATCCAATGAAACAAATGAACTTATTGCATGGACAAGATTGGTTAAAAATCCTAGTTCGACAAGAATAAGTTTAGGAAGGACGAAAATGACCTAAATTTTCATCCAATGACACAAATGAACTTATTGGATGCACAAGATTGGTTAAAACCCCTAATTGGACAAGAATAAGTCAAGGGAGGACGAAAATGACCTAAATGTTCATCCAATGACACAAACACACCTATTGCATGCACAAGATGGTTAAAAACCCTACTTGGACAAGAATAATTCTAGGGAGGACGAAAATGACCTAAATGTTCATCCATTGACACAAATGAACTTATTGGGTGCACAAGATTGGTTAAAAACCCTAATTGGACAAGAATAAGCCTAGGGAGGATGAAAATGACCTAAATGTTCATCCAATGACACAAACACTCCTATTGGATGCTCAAGATTGGTTAAAAATCTAGGTAGGACGAAAATGACCTAAATGTTCATCGAATGACACAAACACACCTAGTGAATGCATAGAATTGGTTAAAAACCCTAATTGGACTAGAATAAACCTAGGGAGGACGAAAATGACCTAAATGTTCATCCAATGACACAAACGAACCTATTGGACGCATAGGATTGGTTAAAAACCCTAATTGGACCTAATAAGCCTAGGGAGGACGAAATTGACCTAAATGTTCATCCAATGACACAAATGAACTTATTGAATGCACAAGATTGGTTAAAACCCCTAATTAGACAAGAATAAGTCTAGGGAGGATGAAAATGACCAAAATGTTCATCCAATGACACAAACACACCTAT
>NW_027339431.1:4393746-4397439 GCF_000331145.2 Cicer arietinum | reverse complement strand
GACGAAAATGACCTAAATGTTCATCCAATGACACAAATGAACTTATTGGATGCACAAGATTGGTTAAAAACCCTAGTTCGGCAAGAATAAGTCTAGGTGGGACGAAAATGACCTAAATGTTCATCCAACGATACAAACACACCTATTGGTTGCACAAGATTTGTTAAAAACCCTAATTGGACAAGAATAAGCCAAGGGAGGACGAAAATGACCTAAATGTTCATCCAATGACATAAACACACCTATTGTATGCACAAGATTGGATAAAAACCCTAGTTAGACAAGAATAAACCTCGGGACGACAAAAATGACCTAAATGTTCTTCCAATGACACAAACACACATATTGGATGCCCAAGATTGGTTAAAAACCCTTAATGGACTAGAATAAACCTAGGGAGAACGAAAATGACCTAAATGTTCATCCAATGACACAAATGAACTTATTGGACGCACAAGATTGGTTAAAAACCCTAATATGACAAGAATAACCCAAGGGAGGACGAAAATGACCTAAATGTTCATCCAATGACACAAACACACCTATTGGATGCGAAAGATTCGTTAAAAACCCTAATTGTACTAGAATAAACCTAGGGAGGACGAAAATGACCTATAGGTTCATCCAATGACACAAATAAACTTATTGGATGCACAAGATTGGTTAAAAACTCTAATTGGACAAGAATAAGCAAAGGGAGGACAAAAATGACCTAAATCTTCATCCAATGACACAAAAACACCTGTTGTATGCACAAGATTGGTTAAAAACCCTAATTGGACAATAATAAGCCTTGGGAGGACGAAAATGACCTAAATGTTCATCCAATGACATAAATGAACTTATTGGATGCACAAGATTGGTTAAAAACCCTAATTGGACAAGAATAAGCCAAGGGAGGACGAAAATGACCTAAATGTTCATCCAATGACATAAATGAACTTATTGGATGCACAAGATTGGTTAAAAACCCTAATTGGACAAGAATAAGCCAAGGGAGGACGAAAATGACCTAAATGTTCATCCAATGACATAAATGAACTTATTGGATGCACAAGATTGGTTAAAAACCCTAATTGGACAAGAATAAGCCAAGGGAGGACGAAAATGACCTAAATGTTCATCCAATGACATAAATGAACTTATTGGATGCACAAGATTGGTTAAAAACCCTAATTGGACAAGAATAAGCCAAGGGAGGACGAAAATGACCTAAATGTTCATCCAATGACATAAATGAACTTATTGGATGCACAAGATTGGTTAAAAACCCTAATTGGACAAGAATAAGCCAAGGGAGGACGAAAATGACCTAAATGTTCATCCAATGACATAAATGAACTTATTGGATGCACAAGATTGGTTAAAAACCCTAATTGGACAAGAATAAGCCAAGGGAGGACGAAAATGACCTAAATGTTCATCCAATGACATAAATGAACTTATTGGATGCACAAGATTGGTTAAAAACCCTAATTGGACAAGAATAAGCCAAGGGAGGACGAAAATGACCTAAATGTTCATCCAATGACATAAATGAACTTATTGGATGCACAAGATTGGTTAAAAACCCTAATTGGACAAGAATAAGCCAAGGGAGGACGAAAATGACCTAAATGTTCATCCAATGACATAAATGAACTTATTGGATGCACAAGATTGGTTAAAAACCCTAATTGGACAAGAATAAGCCAAGGGAGGACGAAAATGACCTAAATGTTCATCCAATGACATAAATGAACTTATTGGATGCACAAGATTGGTTAAAAACCCTAATTGGACAAGAATAAGCCAAGGGAGGACGAAAATGACCTAAATGTTCATCCAATGACATAAATGAACTTATTGGATGCACAAGATTGGTTAAAAACCCTAATTGGACAAGAATAAGCCAAGGGAGGACGAAAATGACCTAAATGTTCATCCAATGACATAAATGAACTTATTGGATGCACAAGATTGGTTAAAAACCCTAATTGGACAAGAATAAGCCAAGGGAGGACGAAAATGACCTAAATGTTCATCCAATGACATAAATGAACTTATTGGATGCACAAGATTGGTTAAAAACCCTAATTGGACAAGAATAAGCCAAGGGAGGACGAAAATGACCTAAATGTTCATCCAATGACAGAAACACACCTATTGTATGCCCAAGATTGGATAAAAACCCTAGTTGGACAAGAATAAACCTAGGGACGACAAAAATGCCCTAAATGTTCATTCAATGACACAAACACACATATTGGATGCCCAAGATTGGTTAAAAACCCTAAATGGACTAGAATAAACCTAGGGAGGAGGAAAATGACCTAAATGTTCATCCAATGACACAAATGAACTTAGTGGATGCACAAGATTGGTTAAAAACCCTAGTTCGGCAAGAATAAGTCTAGGTGGGACGAAAATGACCTAAATGTTCATCCAATGACACAAATGAACTTATTGGATGCACAAGATTGGTTAAAAACCTTAACTGGACTAGAATAAACCTAGGCAGGACGAAAATGACCCATAGGTTCATCCAATGACGTAAATAAACTTATTGGATGCACAAGATTGGTTAAAAACCCTAATTGGACAAGAATAAGCCAAGGGAGGACAAAAATGACTTAAATGTTCTTCCAATGACACAAAAACACCTGTTGTATGCACCAGATTGGTTAAAAACTCTAATTGGACAATAATGAGCCTTGGGAGGACGAAAATGACCTAAATGTTAAGCCAAGGACACAAACACACCTATTGGATGCACAAGATTGGTTAAAAACCCTAACTGGACTAGAATAAACCTAGGGAGGATGAAAATGACCTAAATGTTCATCCAATGAGACAAATTAACTTATTGGACGCACAAGATTGGTTAAAATCCCTAATTGGACAAGAATAACCTAAGGGAGGACGAAAATGACCTAAATGTTCATCCAAGGACACAAACACACCTATTGTATGCAGAACATTGGTTAAAAATCCTAATTGGACAAGAATAAGCCTAGGGAGGACGAAAATGACTTATATTTTCATCCAATGACACAAAGACACCTATTGTATGCACAAGATAGGTTAAAAACCCTAATTGGACAAGAATAAGTCAAGGGACGACGAAAATGACCTAAATGTTCATCCAATGACACAAACACACCTATTGTATGCACAAGATTGGTTAAAAACCCTAGTAAGATAAGAACAAGTCTAGGGAGGACGAAAATGACCTAAATGTTCATCCAATGACACAAACACACCTATTATATGCACAAGATTGGTTAAAAACCCAAGTTGGACAAGAATAAACCTAGGGAGGACGAAAATGACCTAAATGTTCATCCAATGACACAAACACACCTGTTGAATGCACAGGAAAGGTTAAAAACCCTAATTGGACTAGAATAAACCTAGGGAGGACGGAAATGACCTAAATGTTCATCCAATGACACAAATGAACTTATTCGATGCACAAGATTGGTTAAAAACACTAGTTCAAAAAGAATAAGTCTAGGTGGGACGAAAATGACCTAAATGTTCATCCAATGATACAAACACACCTATTGGATGCACAAGATTGGTTAAAAACCCTAATTGGTCTAGAACAAACCTAGGGAGGACGAAAATGACCTAATTGTTCATCCAATGACACAAACACACCTATTGGAAGCACAAGATTGGTTAAAAACCCTAATTGGACTAGAATAAACC
>NW_027339431.1:4389756-4390535 GCF_000331145.2 Cicer arietinum | reverse complement strand
GACGCACAAGATTGGTTAAAAACCCTAATTGGACAAGAATAACCCAAGGGAGGACGAAAATGACCTAAATGTTCATCCAATGACACAAACACACCTATTGGATGCACAAGATTCGTTAAAAACCCTAATTGGACTAGAATAAACCTAGGGAGGACGAAAATGACCTATAGGTTCATCCAATGACACAAATGAACTTATTGGACGCACAAGATTGGTTAAAAACCCTAATTGGACAAGAATAACCCAAGGGAGGACGAAAATGACCTAAATGTTCATCCAATGACACAAACACACCTATTGGATGCACAAGATTCGTTAAAAACCCTAATTGGACTAGAATAAACCTAGGGAGGATGCACAAGATTGGTTAAAAACTCTAGTTGGACAATAATAAGTCTAGGAAGTACGAAAATGACCTAAATGTTCATCCAATGACACAAACACACCTATTGTATGCACAAGATTGGTTAAAAACCCTAGTTGGACTAGAGTAAACCTAGGGAGGACGAAAATGAGCTTAATGTTCATCCAGTGAGACAAATGAACTTATTGGATGCACAAAATAGGTTAAAAACCCTAGTTCGACAAAAATAAGTGTAGGAAGGACGAAAATGACCTATATTTTCATCCAATGACACAAACACACCTATTGTATGCAAAAGATTGGTTAAAAGCCCTAATTGGACAAGAATAAGTCAAGGGAGGACGAAAATGACCTAAATGTTCATCCAATGACACTAACACACCTATTGTATGCACAAGATTGGTTAAAAACCCTA
>NW_027339431.1:4386632-4389256 GCF_000331145.2 Cicer arietinum | reverse complement strand
ACCAATCTTGTGCATCCAATAGGTGTGTTTGTTTCATTGGATGAACATTTAGGTCTTTTTCGTGCCACCTAGACTTATTCTTGTCGAACTAGTGTTTTTAAGCAATCTTCTGCATGCAATAAGTTCATTTGTTTCATTGGATGAACATTTAGGTCATTTTCGTCCTCCCTAAGTTTATTCTAGTCTAATTAAGGTTTTTAACCAATCTTGTGCATTTAATAGGTGTGTTTGAGTCATTGGATGAACATTTAGGTCATTTTTGTCCTCTCTAGGTTTATTCTTGTCCAACTTGGGTTTTTAGCCAATCTTGTGCATATAATAGGAATGTTTGTGTCATTGGATGAACATTTAGGTCATTTTCATCCTCCCTAGACTTATTCTTATCCAACTAGGGTTTTTAACCAATCTTTTGCATACAATAGGTGTGTTTGTGTCATTGGATGAACATTTTGGTCATTTTCGTCCTCCCTTGAATTATTCTTGTCCAATTAGGATTTTTAACCAATCTTGTGCTTACAATAGGTGTGTTTGTGTCAATGGATGAACATTTAGGTTATTTTCGTGTTCCCTTGGCTTATTCTTGACCAATTAGGGTTTTTAACCAATCTTGTGCATCCAATAAGTTCATTTGTGTCAATGGATGAACAATTAGGTCATTTTCGTCCTCCCTAGAATTATTTTTGTCCAATTAGGGTTTTTAACCATCTTGTGCATTCAATAGGTGTGTTTGTGTCATTGGATGTACATTTAGGTCATTTTCGTCCTCCCTAGACTTTATTCTTGTCCAATTAGGGTTTTTAACCAATCTTGTGCATCCAATAAGTTCATTTGGATCATTGGATGAATATTTAGCTTATTTTCGTCTTCCCTAGACTTATTCTTGTCCAATTAGGGTTTTTAACCAATCTTGTGCATCCAATAAGTTCATTTGGGTCATTGGATGAACATTTAGGTCATTTTTGTCCTCCCTTGGGTTATTCTTGTCCAATTAGGGTTTTTTTACCAATCTTGTGCGTCCAATAAGTTCATGTGTGTAATTGGATGAACATTTAGGTCATTTTCATCCTCCCTAGGTTTATTCTAGTGCAATTAGGGTTTTTCACCAATCTTGTGCATCCAATAGGTGTGTTTGTGTCATTGGCTGAACATTTAGGTCATTTTCATCCTTCCTAGGCTTATTCTTGTCCAATTAGGGTTTTTAACCAATCTTGTGCATACAATAGCTGTGTTTGTGTCATTGGATGAACATTTAGGTCATTTTCGTCCTCCCTAGGTTTATTCTAGTCCAATTAGGGTTTTTAACCAATTATGTGCATTCAATAGGTGTGTTTGTGTCATTGGATGAACATTTAGGTCATTTTCGTCCTCCCTAGGTTTATTCTAGTCCAATTAGGGTTTTTAACCAATTATGTGCATTCAATAGGTGTGTTTGTGTCATTGGATGAACATTTAGGTCATTTTCGTCCTCCTTTTGCTTATTCTTGTCCAATTAGGGTTTTTAAGCAATCTTGTGCATCCAATAAGTCCATTTGTGTCATTGGATGAACATTTAGGTCATTTACGTCTTCCCCAGACTTTTTCTTATCGACCTAGGGTTTTTAACCAATCTTGTGTATCCAATAGGTGTGTTTGTGTCATTGGATGAACATTTAGGTCATTTTCGTCCTCCTTAGGCTTATTCTTGTCCAATTAGGGTTTTTAACCAATCTTGTGCATCCAATAGGTGTGTTTGTGTCATTGGATGAACATTTAGGTCATTTTCGTCCTCCTTAGGCTTATTCTTGTCCAATTAGGGTTTTTAACCAATCTTGTGCATCCAATAGGTGTGTTTGTGTCATTGGATGAACATTTAGGTCATTTTCGTCATTCCTAGACTTATTCTGGTCCAAATAGGACTTTCAACCAATCTTGTGCATACAATAGGTGTGTTTTTGTCATTGGATAAACATTTAGGTCATTTTCATCCTCCCTAGCTTTATTCTAGTCCAAATAGGATTTTCAACCAATCTTGTGCATACAATAGGTGTGTTTGTGTCATTGGATGAACATTTAGGTCATTTTCGTCCTCCTTAGGCTTATTCTTGTCCAATTAGGGTTTTTAACCAATCTTGTGCATCCAATAAGTGTGTTTGTGTCATTGGATGAACATTTAGGTCATTTTCGTCCTCCCTAGGCTTATTCTTGTCCAATTAGGGTTTTTAACAAATCCTTTTGATACAATAGGTGTGTTTGTGTCATTGGATGAACATTTAGGTCATTTTCGTCCTTCCTACACTTATTCTTGTCCAACTAGCGATTTTAACCTATCTTGTGCATCCAATAGGTGTGTTTGAGTCACTGGATGAACATTTAGGTGATTTTCGTCCTCCCTAAGATTGTTCTAGTCCAATTAGGGTTTTTAACCAATCTTGTGCATCCAATAGGTGTGTTTGTATCATTTGATGAACATTTAGGTCATTTTCGTCCCCCCTAGACTTATTCTTGTCGAACTAGGGTTTTTAACCAATCTTGTGCATCCAATAAGTCCATTTGAGTCTTTGGATGAACATTTAGGTCATTTTCGTCCTCCCTAGGTTTATTCTAGTCCAATTAGGGTTTTTAACGAATCTTGTGCGTCCAATAGG
>NW_027339431.1:4386326-4386537 GCF_000331145.2 Cicer arietinum | reverse complement strand
TAGGTCATTTTCGTCCTACCTAGACTTATTCTTGTCGAACTAGTGTTTTTAACCAATCTTGTGCATCCAATAAGTTCATTTGTTCCATTGGATGAACATTTCGGTCATTTTCGTCCTCCCTTGGCTTATTCTTGTCCAATTAGGGTTTTTAACCAATCTTGTGCATCCAATAAGTTCATTTGTGTCAATGGATGAACATTTAGGTCATTTT
>NW_027339431.1:4381037-4385036 GCF_000331145.2 Cicer arietinum | reverse complement strand
TAGGTCATTTTCGTCCTCCCTTGGCTTATTCTTGTCCAATTAGGGGTTTTAACCAAACTTGTGTATCCAATAAGTTCATTTGTGTCATTGGATGAAAATTTAGGTCCTTTTCGTCCTTCCTACACTTATACTTGTCGAACTAGGGTTTTTAACCAATCTTGTGCATCCAATAAGTTCATTTGTGTCATTGGATGAACATTTAGGTAATTTTCGTCCTCCCTAGGTTTATTCTAGTCCAATTAGGGTTTTTAACCAATTATGTGCATTCAATAGGTGTGTTTGTGTCATTGGATGAACATTTAGGTCATTTTCGTCCTCCCTTTGCTTATTCTTGTCCAATTAGGGTTTTTAAGCAATCTTGTGCATCCAATAAGTCCATTTGTGTCATTGGATGAACATTTAGGTCATTTACGTCTTCCCCAGACTTATTCTTATCCACCTAGGGTTTTTAACCAATCTTGTGCATCCAATAGGTGGGTGTGTGTCATTGGATGAACATTTAGGACATTTTCGTCCTACCTAGACTTATTCTTGTCGAACTAGGGTTTTTAACCAATCTTGTGCATCCAATAAGTTCATTTGTGTCTTTGGATGAACATTTAGGTTTATTTCGACCTCCCTAGGTTTATTCTAGTCCAATTAGGGTTTTTAACGAATCTTGTGCATCCAATAGGTGTGTTTGTGTCATTGGATGAACATTTAGGTCATTTCCGTCCTCCCTAGGTTTATTCTAGTCCAATTAGGGTTTTTAACCAATTATGTGCATTCAATAGGTGTGTTTGTGTCATAGGAGGAACATTTAGGTCATTTTCGTCCTCCCTTGGTTTGTTCTAATCCAATTAGGATTTTTAACCAATCTTTAGCATCCAATAGGTGTGTTTGTATCATTGGATGAACATTTAGGTCATATTCGTCCTACCTAGACTTATTCTTGTCGAACTTAGGGTTTTTAACCAATCTTGTGCATCCAATAAGTTCATTTGTGTCTTTGGATGAACATTTAGGTCATTTTCGTCCTCCCTAAGTTTATTCTTGTCCAATTAGGGTTTTTAACCAATTATGTGCATTCAATAGGTGTGTTTGTTTGATTGGATGAACATTTAGGTCATTTTCGTCCTCCCTTGACTTATTCTTGTCCAATTAGGGTTTTTAACCAATCTTGGGCATCCAATAGGTGTGTTTGTGTCATTGGATGAACATTTAGGTCATTTTCGTCCTACCTAGACTTATTCTTGTCGAACTAGGGTTTTTAACCAATCTTGTGCATCCAATAAGTTTATTTGTTCCATTGCATGAACATTTCAGTCATTTTCGTCCTCCCTTGGCCTATTCTTGTCCAATTAGGGTTTTTAACCAATCTTGTGCATCTAATAGGTGTGTTTGTGTCATTGGATGAACATTTAGGTCATTTTCGTCCTCCCTAGACTTATTCTTATCCAACTTGGGTTTTTAACCAATCTTGTGCATACAATAGGTGTGTTTGTGTCATTGGATGAACATTTAGGTCATTTTCGTCCTCCCTAGACTTATTCTTATCCAACTTGGGTTTTTAACCAATCTTGTGCATACAATAGGTGTGTTTGTGTCATTGGATGAACATTTAGGTCATTTTCGTCCTCCCTAGACTTATTCTTATCCAACTTGGGTTTTTAACCAATCTTGTGCATACAATAGGTGTGTTTGTGTCATTGGATGAACATTTAGGTTATTTTCGTCCTCCCTAGGTTTGTTCTAGTCCAATTAGGGGTTTTAACCAATCTTGTGCATCCAATAGGTGTGTTTGTTTCATTGGATGAACATTTAGGTCTTTTTCGTCCTACCTAGACTTATTCTTGTCGGACTAGTGTTTTCAACCAATCTTCTGCATGCAATAAGTTCATTTGTTTCATTGGATGAACATTTAGGTCATTTTCGTCCACCCTAAGTTTATTCTAGTCTAATTAAGGTTTTTAACCAATCTTGTACATTTAATAGGTGTGTTTGAGTCATTGGATGAACTTTTAGGTCATTTTTGTCCTCTCTAGGTATATTCTTGTCCAACTTGGGTTTTTAGCCAATCTTGTGCATACAATAGGAGTGTTTGTGTCATTGGATGAACATTTAGGTCATTTTCATCCTCCCTAGACTTATTCTTATCCAACTAGGGTTTTTAACCAATCTTGTGCATACAATAGGTGTGTTTGTGTCATTGGATGAACATTTAGGTCATTTTCATCCTCCCTTGACTTATTCTTGTCCAATTAGGGTTTTTAACCAATCTTGTGCTTACAATAGGTGTGTTTGTGTCATTGGATGAACATTTAGGTTATTTTCGTGTTCCCTTGCCTTATTCTTGACCAATTAGGGTTTTTAACCAATCTTGTGCATCCAATAAGTTCATTTGTGTCAATGGATCAACAATTAGGTCATTTTCGTCCTCCCAAGAATTATTCTTGTCCAATTAGGGTTTTTAACCATCTTGTGCATTCAATAGGTATGTTTGTATCATTGGATGAACATTTAGGTCATTTTCGTCCTTCCTTGGCTTATTCTTGTCCAATTAAGGGTTTTAACCAATCTTGTGCATCCAATAAGTTCATTTGTGTCATTGGATGAAAATTTAGGTCCTTTTCGTCTTTCCTACACTTATTCTTGTCGAACTAGGGTTTTTAACCAATCTTGTGCATCCAATAGGTGGGTGTGTGTCATGGGATGAACATTTAGGTCATTTTCGTCCTTCCTAGACTTATTCTTGTCGAACTAGGGTTTTTAACCAATCTTATGCATCCAATAGGTGTGTTTGTGTCATTGGATGCACATTTAGGTCATTTTCGTCATTCCTAGATTTATTCTGGTCCAAATAGGATTTTCAACCAATCTTGTGCATACAATAGGTGTGTTTTTGTCATTGGATGAACATTTAGGTCATTTTCATCCTCCCTAGCTTTATTCTAGTCCAAATAGGATTTTCAACCAATCTTGTGCATACAATAGGTGTGTTTGTGTCATTGGATGAACATTTAGGTCATTTTCGTCCTCCTTAGGCTTATTCTTGTCCAATTAGGGTTTTTAACCAATCTTGTGCATCCAATAAGTGTGTTTGTGTCATTGGATGAACATTTAGGTCATTTTCGTCCTCCCTTGGGTTATTCTTGTCCAATTAGGGCATTTAACCAATCTTGTGCATACAATAGGTGTGTTTGTGTCATTGGATGAACATTTAGGTCATTTCCATCCTTCCTAGGCTTATTCTCGTCCAACTAGGGTTTTTAGCCAATCTTGTGCATCCAATAAGTTCATTTGTGTCATTGCATGAACATTTAGGTCATTTTCGTCCTTCCTAGACTTATTCTTGTCCAACTAGGGTTTTTAACCAATCTTTTGCATCCAATAGGTGTGTTTGTGTCATTGGGTGATCATTTAGGTCATTTTCTTCCTTCCTAGGCTTATTCTTGTCCAATTAGGGTTTTTATCCCAACTTGTGCATACAATAAGTTCATTTGTGTCAATGGATGAACATTTAGGTCATTTTCGTCCTCCCTAGACTTATTCTTGTCCAATTACGGTTTTTAACCAATCATGTGCATACAAGAGGTGTGGTTGTGTCATTGGATGAACATTTAGGTCATTTTCGTCCTTCCTAGACTTATTCTTATCGAACTAGGGTTTTTAACCAATCTTGTGCATCAAATAGGTGTGTTTGTGTCATTGGATGAACATTTAGTTCATTTTCGTCATTCCTAGACTTATTCTGGTCCAAATAGGATTTTTAACCAATCTTGTGCATACAATAGGTGTGTTTGTGTCATTGGATTAACATTTAGGTCATTTTCATCCTCCCTAGCTTTATCCTAGTCCAATTAGGGTTTTTAACCAACCTAGTGCATCCAATAGGTCTGTTTGTGTCATTGGATGAACATTTACGTCATTTTCGTCCTCCCTTGGATTATTCTTGTCCAATTAGGGCATTTAACCAATCTTGTGCATACAATAGGTGTGTTTGTGTCATTGGATGAACAT